>NW_016819911.1:1240688-1365908 GCF_001698545.2 Rhinopithecus bieti
AAAAAAAAAAAAAAATACTTAGGAATATACCATACCAAGGAGGTGAAAGAACTCTGCAAGGAAAACTACAAAACACTGCTGAAAAGAAATCATAGATGACACAAACAAATGGAATCACATCCCATGCTCATGGATGGGTAGAATCAATATTGTGAACATGACCATACTGCTAAAAGCCATCTACAAATTCAATGCAATCTCCATCAAAATACCACCATCATTCTTCACAGAATTAGAAAAACAATTTTAAAATTTGTGTAAAACCAGAAAGGAGCCCATGGATAGCCAAAGCAACTAAGCAAAAAGAGCAAATCTGGAGGCATCATACAACCTGATTTCATACTATACTATAAGGCCATAGTCACCAAAACAGCATGGTACTGGTATAAAAATAGGCACATAAACCATTGGAACAGAATAGAGAACCCAGAAATAAAGCCAAATACTTACAGCTATCTGATCTTCAACAAAGCGAACAAAAACATAAAGTGGGGAAAGGAAACCCTTTTTAGGAAATGGTGCTGGAATAACTGGCTAGCTACATGTAGGAGAATGAAACTGGATCTTCATCTTTCACCTTACACAAAAATCAACTCAAGATGGATTAAGAACTTCAATCTAAGACCCGAAATTATAAAAATTCTAGAAGATAACATTGGAAAACCCTTCTAGACACTGGCATAGGCAAGGATTTCATGACCAAGAACCCAAAAACAAATGCAATAAAAGATAAATAGTTGGGACTTAATTAAACTAAAGAGCTTTTGCATGGCAAAAGGAACAGTCAGCAGAGTAAACAGACAACCCACAAGGAGGGAAAAAACTTCACAATCTATACATCTGACAAAGGACTAATATCTAGAATCTACAACAAACTCAAACTAATTAGTAAGAAAAAAAAAAACATTAAAAAGTGGGCTAAGGACACGAATAGACAATTCTCAAAAGAAGACATACAAATGGCCAATAAGCATATGAAAAAAAATGCTCAACATCACTAATAATCAGGGAAATGCAAATCAAAACCACAATGCAACACCATCTTACTCCTGCAAGAATGTCCATAATCAAAAAATCAAAAAACAGTAGATGGTGTGGATGCGGCAATCAGAGAACACTTCTACACTGCTGGTGGGAATGTAAACTAGCACAGCCACTATGGAAAACAGTGTGGAGATTCCTTGAAGAACTGAAAGTAGAACTACCATTTGATCCAGCAATCCCACTACTGGGTATCTACCCAGAGAAAAGTAAGTCTTTACATGAAAAATATACTTGCACATGCATGTTTATAGCAGCACAATTCACAATTGCAAAATCATGGAACCAACCCAAATACCCATCAATCAAGGAGTTGATAAAGAAACTGTGGTATACACATATGATGGAATACTACTCAGCCATAAAAAGGAATGAATTAACTGCATTTGTAGAGACCTGGATTAGACTGGAGACTATTATACTAAATGAAATAACAGGAATGAAAAACCAAGCATCATATGTTCTCACTGATGTGTGGGAACTAAGCTATGAGGACGCAAAGACATAAGAATGATACGATGGACTTTAGGGACTTGGAGGGAGGGTGGGAGGGGAACGAGGGATAAAAGACTACAAATAGGGTGCAGTATATACTGCTTGGGTGATGGGTGCACCAAAATCTCACAAATGACTGTTAAAGAACTTACTCACATAACCTAATACCACTTGTATCCCAGGAACTTATGGGGTAAAAAAGGAAAAAGCACATGCACATGAATGTTTGTAGCAGCACAATTTGCAGTTGTAAAAATATGGAACCAGCCTAAGTGTTCATCAGCCAATGAATGAATAAAGAAAATGTGGTCTATATAACACCATGGAATACTACTGAGCCATAAAAGGGAACAAAATAATGTCCTTTGCAGCAACTTGGATGGAACCGGAGGACATTATTCTAAGTCAAATAACTCAGGAATAAAAAACCAAATACGGCATGTTCTTACTTACATGTGGGAGCTAATCTATGAAGATGCAAAGGCATAAGAATGATATAATTGACTTTGGGGACACAGTGAGGAAGGCTGGGAGGAGGAGGGATTAAAGACTACATATTGGGTACAGTGTACACTGCTTGGGTGACAGGTGCACCAAAATCTCAGAAAATACACTAAAGAACTTGTTCATGTAACCAAAAACCACCTGTACCCCACAAAAAAACTATTGAAACTTTTTAAAAAAGAGGATCATGGCAAACCTCACACTTAAAAAAATCCACACCCAGGCAAATAATAATCAAATTACTTATAACTAAAGACAAAGAAAAATCTAGAAATCAGTCAACAAGAAATAACATTACCTCTAAGGGGAAAAACGACACAAAATAGTACATATTTCCCATCGGAAACCACAGAGACCTGAACCAGTATTTTTAAAATGATGAAAGGAAAGAACTGTCAATCTGGAATTCCATATGCATTAAAAATATCCTTCAGGAATGGTAAACACATTTGCAGATGAAGATAAACTGAGAAAACTTGTTACCGGCAGATCTGCTCTGAAACTTTTGCTAAAGAAAGTTATTCAGAGAAGGGAAGTGACACCAGAAGGAAACCCAGAACTTTAGGAATGAAGGAAGAAAATACAGTGACAAAAATCTAGGTAAACGAAACACACTATTCTTCTCCATTTGAGTTCTTTAACGTATGTTTGACAGTTGAAAGCAAAAAATGTAACACTGCCTGATGGAGTTTTCCATGTAGGTAGATTTAATATGTCAAACAACTATAACATAAAGAGGGAAGAGTAAAGGAACCAATATGGGGTAAGATCTCTACATTCCTTTTGAAGTAGTAAAATGCTAATTTTAAGTTAATTGTGAAAAGGTAAGTAGGTATATAGGAATTTCAGAGCAACCATTTAAAAATTATACAAAGAGACATATTAAAATACACAATAGACAAGATAAAAAGGAATAATAAAAAATGTTCAAATAATCTGAAAGGCGGCAAGAAAGAGGAAAGAAAGGAATATAAAGTAGTGGTAACAAACATAAATGAAATGGTTAATTTAGTATCATATAAAGTAGATTTCAGAACAAAGGGAATTACCAGGAATAAAGAGGGATATTACATGATAATAAAAAGTGCAAATTCGCATAACAACATTTCTTTTTTTTTTTTTTTTTTTTGAGACGGAGTCTCGCTCTGTCACCCAGGCTGGAGTGCTGTGGCCGGATCTCAGCTCACTGCAAGCTCCGCCTCCCGGGTTCACGCCATTCTCCTGTCCCAGCCTCCCCAGTAGCTGGGACTACAGGCGCCCGCCACCGCGCCTGGCTAGTTTTTTGTATTTTTTAGTAGAGACGGGGTTTCACCGTGTTAGCCAGGATGGTCTCGATATCCTGACCTCGTGATCTGCCCGTCTCGGCCTTCCAAAGTGCTGGGATTACAGGCTTGAGCCACCGCGCCCGGCCGCATAACAACATTTCTAAATGAGTATGCACTCTGAAGCAGAACTTTGAAATACATAAAGCAAAAATTGCCAGAACGAAAAGAAGACATATTCATCATAATAATCAGAAATGTCAATACTACTCAAACTAGGAGACAGGAAGATTGACAAGGCCATGAAGAATTAAACAGCACCATCAACCAAAAGGTATAGCTGATATTTATAGAACACTTCATCCATATTCTTCATCATATTATTTTCAACTGAACACAAACAGTCTTCAAATTAGATCATACCCTGGGTCATAAAACAAATACTATAAATTTGTAAATATTTAAGTAATACAAAGTATATTATCTGGCCATAATAGAATCAAACAGAAAATTAACAACAGAAAGATACCAAGAACATCAAGTACTTGGAAATCAAGCAATACATTTCTACATATTCCATGGGTCAAAGAGTAAGTCTAAAAGAAAAGTAAGAAATATTTTGAATTGAATAAAATTACAACATATCAAGATTTGTTGGATGGTGTGATAGTAATTCAGAGTGAAACTGACAACATCAAATGCTTATATAAGAAAAAAGTCTCAAATCAGTAATTTAAGCTCCTACCATAAGAAACCAGACAAAGAAGAGCAAAATTAGTTCTAAGCAAGTAGAAGAAAGAAAATAGTAAAGATAAGAACAGAAATTAGTAAAATAAAATACAGAAAATCTATGGAGAAAATCGATAAAATCAGAAACTGTTTCTTTGAAAAATCAATAAAATTAATAACTCTCTAATCAGATTGACCAAGAAGAAAAAACACAATAAACCAGTATCAGGAATGAAGGAGCTATCATTACTAATAACTGTATACACTAACTTGACAACTTAGATGAAATTGTTCAATTGACAAATGACTAGAAAACCACAAACTACTGAAACTCACCCAAGATAAAATAGATAACCTGAAGAGTCCTATAGGCAAATAAAACTTTTCTAATATACGATGACAAATAAATGAGAAATGAGAGGCACATAACAGGCACATGGAAGTTTTGAAATCCAGCTGGACATGTTTAAAAACATGTTCCCATTCAAAGCCAAGGAATGAAAGCCCAGTCTCATTCCACAGGAGTTGTTCCCTTCTTCATTGTTCTCCTTGGTTCCATCCTTAGAGAGGGTCTTCTTTTTTCATAGGAAAAGGTCTATTTGAATAGCTTCAAATAGTTGGAGAGTTTTCCCAGTCTTCTTCCTGCTCACAGAATGTTGGGTGGGTCCAGCTGCTTTTTCATTCTTTGCTGACTCAGTCCCTTTAAATCTGAGCTGATGCTCTTTGGGCACTTTTATAACTGAGGTTTATTCCACACCCCAAATATCATTTCTATAATTCTTTTACAACAGAGTTCTCTAGTTAGCATGAAATGTCAGGAACAACACTCTTAATATCATTAGAAATATTTTTGTCTATTTGAACTGGGGGTCTACTAGGCATTGCCTTCAGTCTTCCCGACATCTTTATAAAAGCTTTTATGATCAAAATCCCTGAATTGATTTTGCCCTGAGGCTTTTCCTACTTTGAGATTCTGTTGGCTAAAAAGACTGGAAATGTAAAACTATTCTATTTTCCTCAACCCAGCATGACTTGGTTCATCTATATTTCTTCTAAATTCTGTTTGTAAATTGGACGTTCCTTCCTTGGTTAATCTTTATTTTCCTATACCTTATCATATACAGCTAAAAGAAGTCAATTGCAGTTTCATCATTTTCTATGGGAGGCTCTTTAGCTAGGTCTACAAATTCATTAGGTACATATTTTCTCACTTTAATTTTACTACAGAGACAAATTGCTTCATAATGGAAAACTTGGGTTGCTATTTTCAAACCTCCAATAGCAGCCTCAGCACTTTTTCAGCATTCACTAAAATGTATTTGCCATTCCTCCAACCTCTACCAGAAGCACACTTGCTATTTTTTTTCCAGCTTATACACATTGTCTGTTCCCAAAGACAATGGCATATATTATAGGTTTTTGTTAAAGTAGACACTCTTTTCTCTATACTAATTTCTGTATTTGTCTATTACTTTGTAACAACCACCCCCGCATAACTTGGGTGTTTAAAACAACAGCAAATAATTATTTTTCATGGTTCTGTAGGTTGAGTGAGAGGTTATTCTACTGTCTTGCTTATGCTTACTCATGTGCCAGGAGCCATGATTTATTGGGAGTTATTAATGTAATAATTTACCACAGGATGTTCTGTGGAGAAAGATCAGTTAATGTCAGACATTTTGGTTGAGACAATTCCTTTTGAAAACACATCACAACAACAATTGTAAACAACAAAAGCTTGATATACAGTGAACCTTGACATTTAACATTCATATCCAAGCACATCCCCTTATATCAGGGACTACAAAGCATCCAAATAAGATGAGAACTATTTTAATTGATGAAGCATACCCCGTCAGATAAGCACTTGTCAGCAAGGAAGAAGGTCATATTTGGATCAGTTCCATGAACATATCTAATTTGATTAAGAAAACAAATCCACTTCTCCTGGAGTCTCTAACGACAGCAAGACTAAAGAGAATATGAAAATCAGGCTTTTTTCAAAGATGTTAACATATCCTACTATTCAGATCCCATGAAGGCCAAAAGACGCTCAGGTCTTTAAGATTTATGTTCTTTATCATTTCTGGCTGCTCAGGCTCCCTTTATCAACCACATTGGGACACTTCTAATGAATTCTCTCCTTTTGGGGCTTATCTAATTTGCAACAGTACTCATGTCTGACCAACATGATCCTGTATTATAAAATGCCTTTAATTTTATAATATTTCACTACTGTTCTTTTGCTCAGAGAACCAGTATTCAAAATCATCTCAAAGAATAATCACGTGAATAAAATGTTTCTGCTTAATATTATTTTCAAAGATATAAACTTGTTTTCATCTCACAGTATGTCATTTTACCTTTTTCTCCCCCCAAAATACCAGCTGAAGTTAGCCATAATGCATACATGACAGATTTCAGTTTCTTAATCTTCTCAGAGTATTTCCTTTTCTTTTAATGTGTCTAAAAAGGAAACATGTATTTAGATTCATATGTACACACTTGAACTAAATCGTGGTTTTGATGTAATTACATTATTTTAACAGTTTTATTACTTACTGCAAATTTCATTTTGATATGAGCTATATCACTTAAAATATTCCCTCTTTTGAATATTTGAGTACTATTATTTAATTTTGTTGATGACGAGGTAGGTAGCTGAAGGTTTATAAAAATCAAAGTTATTGATTAGATTAAGCCTTAAGATAAGAGCTGGATATAGTTTAAGCATAATAAAAAATACCTGATAGTCTAGGTACTAATATCTTCCTTTGATGTTTGAGTTAAAAGAATAGGTATCATTAATAAAGTATTATGTGTTAAATTGGTAAATACAGTGCTTAAGAACTTTCAAAAATATTCTCAAATGAAATGCTTCTACCACTATAGTTATGTCGTGATATACAAATTAAAACGGTAACATTTTGGCTCATGGCAAGTTTGCTTCAGGGTGTGAGCTGGAATGCTGGGGAGTGGTGGGAGGTTTCTAAGCAGCATATATAGGATGACAGGTGAAATACTTGGAGGAGCTAAGGCAATACCACTTCTTGAACTCGAACTGTGTCAAGCATCCACTGCAGATAGTTATGCTTTTCTCATTTATTTATCAAAACAAACTCCACAAGTAGATACTATTAAATCTATTTTGTTTAAAAAAAAAATCGACATCGTTCAATTAAATAAATGATGCTGCAGATTTATCATTTTTTTCAAATTTATGGTCTTTCTTCCCTCTTTCTTTCTTATTGTCCTTTATTGCTTTTCATATAGTTTGGATATGTAACCTCTTTAAATCTCTTGTTGGATTGTAATCCCCTGTGTTGGAGGTGGGGTCTTGTGGGAGTTGATTGGATAATGGGGTGGAGTTCTCATGAATGACTGAGCACCATTCCCTTAGTGTTCTCCTTGCAACAGTGAGTTCTTATGAGATCTGGTTGTCTAGAAGCATGTAGTACGTCCCCACCCACCCCACTTCTCTCTCTTGCTCCCTCTCTGGCCATGTGACATGCATTCTCCCGCTTTGCCTTTGCCTTTGTCTCGAGAAATGGTCCCTGAGGCCTCCCCAGAAGCCCAACAGAGGCTAATACCATGCTTCCTGTACAGCCTGCATAACTGTAAGCCAATTAAACATTTGTTTCTGTATAGGTAATACCTGAGACCCAGGCTCAGGTATATATAACAATGCAAGAACGGCCTAATACTCTTTTCATTCTTCTTTCCTTAGTCTCTTCTAGGTAGAGAGAGAATTGTGGACTTATATAGCTTAGAGTATCAACTAAAATATATTTTGTAACTACATTTTCATTGATGTGTTACATCATACCTTTGTTAAAGCATTTCCTCAGTTAAAGAAAAAACGTTCAGGATATTTTGTGCCTCTAACTGATAATCTTATATCTGATTTAAAACATGAAGTTTGTGTACTATTCATTTCAATTTTGTATGTGTATTTTTAATTCTCATACATTTGTGCATTTGCAATAGACAATCCAGGAAACAAGCTAAAGGTGTGACTTACAAAGAAGGTAATATATAAGAAATGTGCAAATGTCATTAATTTGGTGTTTAAATAAGCTTTTAAAGATTTTCTCTATTAAATATCTATATTAACACTCATCTCAAATTCAAAGTTGGTAATAATTGACCATTCCCTTCCCCTTCCCCAAAATATGTTTTACTTACTTTTCTGACTTAGCTAAACTTGGTCTAATTGAACATTCGTTTTAATTTAATCATCAGATACAAAAATTTATATTATATACAATCATATGTTTCTATGCATAAGTTACAAATCATTCCTTCAAAGGAGTACTGAATGTGTCAGATATTTAGAAGGTCACATCTTTATCCATATAGAGATGAAATTCAAACTCAGAATTGAAATTGTATATTTGTATTATGACCTCCAGTAAGAAGAGAGACAAAATACAGGAGATGAAAGTTTAATCTCAACTCTACATATAACATATATTCCTTGGGAAGGATGTTTTAATTCTAAAGTTGCAGTATTTTTATCTGAAATTTTAATTTAAACATATCTACTTTTAGAAGAGTATTATTGTAACCCTATCTATAGGACATACATTTTCTGTTTTCACCTTAACAATTTGCAGCACAGTAGTAAACCATTGCACATTGCTGTGTAACAGATCTCTAGAACTCTTTCATCTCACACAACTGAAACCCTATACCCATTTAACAACTCTTATTTTCCCTTCCTTGCCTGCCCTGGTATCTACATTCTATTTTCTGGTTCTATCAGTTTGGCTACTTTAGATACCTCATTTAAGTGAAATGATGCAGTATTTGTCTTTTTCTGACTGGCTTATTTCACTTAGCATAATGTCCTCAAGGTTCCATGTTGTAGCATATGAAATAATTTCTTTTTTAATGCTAAATATTATTCCATTGTAGGTGTACATGAAATTTTCTTTATCCATTCATCCACTGATGGACATTTAGGCTACATCTACCTCTTGTTATTGTGAATAATGCTACAATGAATAACTGTTCAAATATCTCTTTGAAATCCTGTTCTCAATTCTTTGGGATAATACTATGGTTTGAATCTTTGTCCCCTCTCAAATTCATGTTGAAATTTAGTTGCCATTGTGACAGTATTAAAAGGTGGAACCTTTAGAAGGTGATTAGGCCACAAGGGCTCTGACCTTATGAGTGAATTAATGCCACTATTGTGAGAATAGTTTCCTTATAAAAGGATGAGTTCAATCCCCTTTTCTCTTTTGCTCTCTCTTTCACCTTCCACTACAGAATGACACAGCAATAACATTCTCGCCAACGCTTGCACTTTGATCTTGGACTTCCTAGCATCCAGAACTGTGAGCAATACATTTTCATTCATTAAAAATTACCAAGTCTTAGGTATTATGATATAGCAGCACAAAATGGACTAAGATTAATAACAAAAGTGGGTTTGCTGGATCATATGGTAGTTTTATTTTTTTCAGAAATGTCCATATTGTTTCCCATAATGTACCATTTTACATTCCCACCTACAGTGCACAGTGTTTTCAATTTCTCTACATCATCACCAATGGTTAAGTTTTATTTTATATTTTTGACGTGGCCATTCTAATAGGTGTGAGGTGAGACTTCATAGTGGTTTTGATTTGCAATTCACTGGTGATTAGTAATGTTGAACATCTTTTTGTGTGCTTTTTTTTTTTTTTGGCCATTTATCTTCTTTGGATAAATGTCTACTCAAGTCCTTTGCCATTTTTCAATTTTTTTTTTTTTTATTGTTGAGTTGTAGGAATTCCTAACATATTTTGGATATTAACTTGTTAACAGATACATGGTTTGCAAATGTTTTCTCCCATTGCATAGGTTGCTTCTCACTCTGATTATTTCATTTGCTGTGCAGAAGTTTTTAAGTTTGATGTAGTTCCATGTGTCTATTTTTGCTTTTGTTGTCTGTGCTTTCGGTGTCCTATCCAAGAAATCATTACCAGATACAATGTCACAAAGTATTTTCTCCCATATTTCTTTCTAGTTTTAAAGTTTTGGGTTTTACATTTAGATCTTCAATCCATTTTGAATTAATTTTTGTATATGGTGTAAGGCTCCAACTTCTTTTTTTACATGTGGATATCTAGTTTTCCTAACACCATTTATTGAAGAGACTATCTTTTCCCATTGTGTAATCTCAGCTCTCTTGTTGAAGATCATTTAGCCAAATACATGAAGGTTTACTTCTATGCTGTCTATTCTGTTCCATTGGCCTATACATACCTGTTTTTATGCCAGTAACATACTGTTTTGATGACAGTAATTTTGTAACATGTTTTGAAATCAGGAAGTGTGAAGCTTCCAGCTTTGTTCTTTCTCAGGATTGTTTGGCTTATAGGACATATATTTTGTATTCCTTGTTTCATTCTAGTGACTCTGTGCCATCCATACATTCCCTTTCTCTCTCTAGATCTGTGGTAAGCAACCAGTCATATGCCCTTTATTGCACTGATGCAACTGGGGTCAGATCTGTAGCTTAGAAAACTATGGAATAGTTTTTATCAGGAGAAAGCCAATTGGCTCAACTCACACACTTAGTCTAATAGTATCTTAAACAGTTAAATTTGTAGACCCCAATTTCATATTTTATTCAGAGCAGAAAGGAAACAACTTAATATCCTAAATATCATAATCTGAGTCCAGGAACAAAATCAGCTTATCACTCTTAAAAGGGTAGAACTGGAGACTACACCAAAGTTGTACTGCAGCTGAAACAGCACAAGAGATGGATTTTATGCAAGAAGAGAGGGAAACAATGAAAGTGATAGAGTTGTATTTGACCCTGCTTTATATTATTTATTTTTCTTTTTTTTTTTTTCTGGAGAAAGCTATGTACTGTATTTGTCAGGTGGAAGATGAGAAGCAGTTATTTTACTTATGTGGTGAGCCTTTTGATTAGAAGTAAGGTCTGGAGATTTCCTACATTTCAGTAATAAAACCAGACAAGTCAAAAGTAACGATTGGTTAATTTCCACACAGTGGGATTTTTCTAAATTCTTTTTTTTCTCTGTTGCCCAGGCTGGAGTGTAGTGGCGTGATCTTGGCTCACTACTACTTCTGCCTCCGGGGTTCAAACAATCCTCCTGCCTCAACTGAGTAGCTGAGATTACAGGCAAGATTACAGGCGTGCGCCACCACGCCAAGCTAATTTTTGTATTTTTGGTAGAGATGGGGTTTCACCATGTTGCACAGGCTGTTGTCGAACTCCTGGGCTCAAGTGATCTGCCTATCTCAGCCTCCCAAAGTGCTGCGATTACAGGCATGAGCCACCGCGTCCAGCCTCAAAATTCTTAATTACTACATGTAGTAATCCACAAAAGGACTCACCAGTTTGTCAATTTAAATAAAAGTGTTGTAATCAATTAAATGTGGCATTGCTCCCCATCTCCATACTCTTTATATGCCTACACAGCATGGGAACTATATAGTTTGCTTCCATGTCATTAACATTTACTTTCCAACATTTTTTGTCCATTAAAGGCAATTTTGGTTCTTCAGATGCTAATAATTACTTTAGAAAATAAAAAATACAGAGTTGGGGTCAATGTACTTCATGTTTTTATGTTGCTTTATCAAATACTAAGGAATAAATAGATAATATAATTGTTAACAACTAATTCCAATAATAAATTCGTTCAGCTTTCAATGTTTTACTATACATGTGTCCAGATAAATTTCATATGTTAGGTATGAGGAACCAGAATTCTCTGAGTAGAGTCTCCAATACAAGCTCAGGCCACCATCCAAATGAGGCAAGATGAGACTGTGAGAAAGGCAGGACAAAGCCATCATTGTGGACTGAAAAGCACTCAACTCAGTGTTGTCAGACAGGATAAAAAATAAGAAATCTTAACATCAGTTTATTTTTAAAAATGTAAAATTTTCATATAATCACAGAAAAGCTTTCAGTAGAAAAACGAAAAAAGACACGCCAGTCAAACATTAAAGAAAAGCTATCAGATAAAATTAAGGAAAAAAAGCATTATTAGATGGTCTGTAAGACAAAATAAAAAATAGTAATGGAGTGATTCACGTATCCACGGTGACCTGGGATTCTTTTCATTTTTATACTATTTTAAAGAGACAAACTGATATTTTTTGAATTTTTTAAGTGTAGCTAATTCCTAGTAGGTCTACAGTTTCTCTTGTCAGGAGCAGTGATACTTTGTTTGAACTGTTTTGCATTGATTTAGATGATCAAGCTTAAGTGGTCCTATATCCTTTCTTAATTGTAAACATATGCATTATTGACATAATTGAACATCTTAGTTTCCTCCTACCATGTAATATGCAAAGGTGGCATGGGTTCAAGGACTAAGACCTTATTCTAATTGGCTAAAAGTTTGCATGATTAGGAAACTAAACATGCTAATCAAATATTTAGGTAACTAAATATATTTTTTAATTTCAGGAAACTAAATATTATATATTTTCTAACTAAATATGAACGTTTGTTTCAGTATTGTGTTAAGAATTTTTTTCAAAGGAAGAAAAGGAATTTGGACACTGGATCAGCAGTACTATTTTAGTATATAAGATAGCTGTTACATTCCAGACTATTTCCTGGGCTTAGAATATCTAGAATATTTTAACATGCCCACAATGAAAGTTTCAGAGTTAATTTTTTATTCTGTCATACAACAAATTAACAATGTGTGGGGTGATAATACAGTTTTAGGCCCAAGCTAGCTAAGGCTATGAGTCAGCTCCAAAGAACTAGTGCCTCAGCTGATTCTGAAAAATCAAAGTTAAATGAATGCATAATTTCTAAATCCATTATTCAAATGATTATTTTTTGTCTCAAGAAAATCTCACAAGATTGGGGCAACATCAAAATGATAAACATAACTTTTAAAAAAAGGAATACCTGAAACATTTGCCATAACTTTTATTACCCATAAATTATATTTGTGAACATCAAGTTATTTTTACGTAAGATGCTACTACATCAGGTTTCACTTATTCTTAGTTATCAGGTTTCATTCATTCTTAGTGATGTTCCTTTACACATTGTTCTCTGAATAACCAGGAATGAGAAGAGAGGCAAGGAAAATGTTGTCTCTTATAGCCCTGAGGCCAACTTGGCTCAACTTCAGAGGTACTTTGCAGATTGAAAACACTTGGATGTATAAAGTATAAAAGCATGAGGTCTGGAGGTAATGGCAATTACAGTTCTTTCATTCATCAAAAACAACTTTAAAGCATTCATTTGGATTTTACCATAGTACTATAGTTCTATAGTAAAATAAAATGCTAACATCAAGTCTGGTAGTGATTTATATAGATTTATTATAGATTTATAATAAAATAAAAATGCTATTGGAATTCTATATTTACACATGCTCCATTTATATACACGCAAACAAATGTCAATATTAATGGTAAAATTTTAGGGTTTTAAAGAGGCACATTTCCTCCTACCTACCTACTTCCATATATTCATTAAGATAAGTTTTCATAAGCAACATTTAGATTTGTGAAGGAAAAAAAATGAATATTTCTAGTACCTATCCTCTTTCCTTTCAGGCTTTTGTTTGAGAAAAGAAGCAGCACATAAAATCTAAAACAGAAACTAAGGCTGTAAGACCTTCTATAATACATGTTCACACTCATGCATGAGTTGACTGCAATAGGTCAGAAGATATTTGAGCAAAGTAATGCACTTACATGTATATGCACTGCATATAAGTGATACTCTTCAGACACACACACACACACACAGACACACACACTCACGTTTCTTGAAAGCAACATGTTAACTATACTATGTAACCCCAGGAATGTATTGTCAAGAATACTTTTATGGTGCAACTGCTGATTATAATTAACCAATAAATACCTCTATATAGCCAACAACACACCATGAAAAGGAAAACAAAAGCCAGTTATTGTGAAACAAAGACAAATTAAAGATACACAAACATGTTGAGTGTTAATATACGAAGAAGACAGTTATTATAAAAGGGTAAGTGAACCCACCTACATTATTGAACGTCTCTTAAATTTACTTAGCCAATTTCTAAGTCTCAATTACTTAGACTTTATAGGCACCCAAGAGTCTGGTCTTTTCGCAAGAAAATACCCCAGCCAAAATCTTTCACAGCAGGAAACAAAAGACATTTCAAAGTAGATACCTGCACTTCAGCTTGTCTGTAAGACTTTTCCTCTATGATTATCTACACTTTCAATTGATCAATCATGCCTAGTCTCTTTTTTTGGTTATTACTAAGTAATTTAAAAGTTTTAGCAAGCAAATGCTAATATATCTGAAACTATCCATGAATACTTGTCTTTTGGATAAAAATTACAGCAAAATTACAGCATACAAATAGTCTTCTAAGGCCTTATTTTGGTTTCAGTCCTCTGAAGAGACAGTGGTATACCAGTCTCTGGCATAGGTCCTTCTACACCATTTTCTAAAGATTTCCTTGTCTATAAACCTTCAGCAGGATAAAGCCCAGCACCTTTTCCCTGTCCATTTACTCCACAGCATAGCAACACCACCGTTTTCAGGGTAATTTCCCCAGCAGCCATGTGAACTGTGACTTGCTGAGATTACACAAAATTGGTATTTGGACTCCTTTCAAGTTTTACATTCATCACATAATCGGGATATAAAGCATCCCATATAGAGAAAGCAGCATTCAAAGGAATATACAGGATGTGTTTAAATAATACACATTACCAAATTTTACAGCTTTTTTATATTCAGATGATACTAAACACACTATCATGTTAAAATGAAAACACTTTAGATCTAAAAATATATTGTTGAAACAAATGATATAGTGAGAAACAAGACCAAAATTTATTTTATAAAATACAGTCTATAATTTCAGATACAAAATACTACATATAACTATACTTAAATATCTTCTAAATTATAATTTTAGGATTTATATTTTTAAAAGTTATCTCTTCTGAGTTTCAAATTTAGCATTTTACAACATTCAAATGTCTACATTGAATCTTTATGTTTCTTTTTAAAACTGGAATTGGGCGTGAATACAATTCTAAAATGAGATTCCTGAAGTCAAAGAACTGTGTCTCAGAGAACCTTTCTCCTTAACTCATTAGAACCAAATAACTACCTTAAAACTACACTTCCTTTCTTTCAACTGGGCTTCAGTTAGAGAGGTTCATGAGTTGGGCTTCATTTTAATGTTTTTCTGGTTTTTGGATATTCCTCTAGGTTATTTTGACATCACTATTACATTGTATCATATCATCTCTCCAAACAAGCTGTTCATTATATGTTGCTGTCAAGTATTCTGCTGAAATATAACCTTCTAAAGGAAGAAATTATGCTTCTTGCTTCAATTTCCCTTAAGCATCAGTGACAATTTCAATCATAACAATTGCCAGGTTTGTACTTTGTATTCTGGATTCCTAATTATATGGGATGATTGAAGGTAATTCAAAAGTGTTTCAGAATTACCTACTGCCAAGATTCTGGAAAATGTCTTTTGCAAAATGGAATGTTAATGCTCTGAGGACTGTATCTGCACTAACACGTTCTGTGCACTTTTATGGAAGGAGAGTGGAAAGGGCTGTGTTCATCATAACTAATGTGGAAATGCCACTATTGTTCTGCCACTCTGTCAGCAAACACGGATAATCTATTTGGTTTCTATTTTTAATTATATATATTGCTATACTGTTAATGTCTAAAGCCAAATGGTCTAAATTCAAGAGGGGTTGCCTGATGAATATTTAAATGTGATGGTCATTTTTGTGTAGAATTTATAAAAGTATTCCAGACTATGAATGTTTGCATCTGAATGATGAGAGTAAATAATGTTTCCTAAGAATTCTCTAAAATAAGCAATATTTTAATAGATGTTTTAGTTATCAAACATCTCTTTATTTTAAACTCATTTGTTGCACAGAGCTATTAGTTAAGCTCAACTCTTGGTTTGTCTTATAAAATAGCAAGTATTTATTTTCCTATCAAACTTGAGTCTTTGATAACTTTTTTTTACCCTAATCTGCAAAGAAATAGTTGGATATCTTGATTTATTTCTATTTAAATTGGTAAAACCAGCTGCAACAACTGGTATTTGCAAGTGAGTGCGCACACACAGACACATACAGACATACAGACACACAAAGAATAACAATAAAATGAAAAGGCCTATTAGGGAAGTATATTAATGAACTTCATTAAAGAGGGATGGCCAAGAAAGAGGGCCATAACTCCTTTCTCCATTTTTATAAGACGGAGCACAAGTTGCATTTTGCAAGGCTATGAAGTTGTATTTTTTTTCCATTTATACCATTTCTTGGTAAAAGTAAGACTTTTTTTGGTTGTATACACATCTACAGACTCTAAATGTAGGCAAATAAGAACTATGAGACCAGTAAGTCACTTTTGGCTACTTCTGTTATGCTGATCAGGTGAGAAAAATCTGGGATTCATATTAGGAGCCCTTCTGAATAGTTTAATTCCTTTACAGCCCCCATTAGCTGTCAGCTACACCATGGATATTGTCCATGTGCACTTTGAGGTAGTCATTCCTTGTAAACTTCTTATGGCAAAACTGGCATTCTGCCAGTGGACGATTGGGATTATGAGTCATCTTGTGTCGAATCAGCATTTTCTTCAGGCTAAAAGCCAAGTCACAAACCTAGAAAAGACCCAAAGACCAACCATATTATACTGAAAAACCTGAAGATACAACAATTTATCATTTATACAATACACATTATGCAAATTCCTACTATCAAGTATGCAGTAACAGGCATAAAAACAAAAAGCACTCTTGGAATAAACAAAATTTAACACCCACACTATTGGGCCAAGAAAATTAATAAGAGTTACTGCATTTAGTCGGTGTCCTTTGTACCCCAATCACCCTTCCCTTTTCCCAGCTGCCGGATTTAAACATCTCCAGAGAAACAACTCCCTGGCAACAATCCCTTTCTTATCCTAATGGAATGTATTTGCCATTTCATATTAAACTATTTAAGCAAAATGCTTTATGGTCTAGATGGCATCTCTCTCTATAACATAAATGGCATAAGACATTTCTCACCAGTGATCCCTTCAGTTTAGTACCACTTGTGAAATAAAAAGCTAATGCTGCTTTAAGTATCATAAGCAGAAATTTATTACTCACTGTTTCTTTTCTTTATTTCTTATTATATACACTTTGTTTAACTAAGGAAGGTAACAAGTTTATTTTACATGAGCTCTGCCACATTCCCACCTGGCTCAACATGCATTAAACAGCCCCATAACTAAAAATATTAACACAGAAAATGCAAGGCACAACTATCCAAGTTATAAAAAAAGATGGAATTTAAAGTTCGATATTATTCACAAAAATTCCACTGACGTGAAACTCTTCAAAACCATATCCGTTGTGAAATAAGACATGTTAAATAATGTGAAAACACCATGAAAAATATAATGAGAGAGGAAATGGCTTGTAAAAATACTGTAAAGAAAGCTGGAGTTTTAAATGAGGTTAGGCTTGGGAAAATCTTACAGTAAAACAAAATGAAAGAAAACAAAAAACCTTTGCCCTTTTTCTTTATGGAGGAAAGAAGATTTACACTCACAGCAATAAGAAACCCAGAAAGGCTCAGGGCCCTAATTGGGTAAGGAGGGGGTAATCCAATAATAATGAATTTTGACACAGAAGTTGCAGCATAGTGTGGTATAAAGAAAATAAGCTTTAGAGTCTGATCACTTTCTAAGGAAGCCTGCTCTGACCTCCCAATTTAAAACTGAAGCCTGTTGTCCTTTCTGGATTCTCTTTACTCTGTTCAAATTTACTTTTTACATAGTACCCATCACTTTCTGTCCCACTGTAATTTACCTACTCTCTTGTTTAGTGTCTCTCTCTGCTCACTAGAGTCTCAGCAACATGAGAGCAGGGATCTTCATATATTTTATTCCCTTATGTACCCTAAAGGGTACAACAATTTTTGTAGAGTAAGCACTCAATAAGTATCTGTTGAAGAACCACCTCGAGTTTGAATTCGGACTCTACTATTTACTAAGGAAATTAAATGGACCAAGTATGCCTTTTAACTTTAGTTCCCTCACCTGTAAAATGACAATGTACTTACCTCGCTGGATTATTAAGATTAAATAAAATACTCTGTGTAAATAAGGGCTATACTGTAGACACTCAATAAATGTCAGTGCACATTTTTTTTCTCTTTCATCTTCCTCAGCAGATTGGAAAGAATAGACAAATGTTAACGAGAGGGAGGCAAGGTCAGCACAAGTGGAATACAAAGAAAACACCTCTGTTCCAAAGAGTGGCAGTTCCCTGGAATATACAAGTGACTTTGCAAACAAACAATTTCTCAAAACAAATACAATGCAGCCAGTTCATCTCAGGAAATGACACTTTTCTTTTGGAATAGCTTGTAAGCATAAGGTTTGTAACTCAATACCTTTGAGGCAACTGTAAAACAAAGCCATGTCCATGTCGCAAAATCAGAGGAAAAGGGTAAAGACCCAGGAAACATGCAACAGCATAACATATGATGGCAGACTGTAAAGTATATAAATTATAATAATCAATATAAAAGTATTAAGTACCCTTATTAAAAGATAAGGTTCAATTAGGGTAAAAAGCAAACTGCAAACACACACATACTGTACTTAAGAAATACGGTTACAAAATAATAACACACACACAAACACTATTTTCAAAGAGGGATTAACATGTGCATAAAACTATATAAAATGAGGCTGATAGAGTGTAATGGATACTAAGTAGTACTCCCTCAAAAGAATCTTGGCGAGACAGAGAGACAGCAAGCCTTTGAAGAACCAGGAGTATCACTTGTATGAATGTCTCCTAGTCAAAGATTTATATACAGGATGCTCATACAGACTCATATATAAAAGTGAAAATTACAAACGACTTACTTGGCCAATTAAAGTTAATAAGCATAATCATTTTGATATAATCAGACTCAGAAATATTTTTCAGTTGTTAAAAATATTACTCTTTTTTTTGAGTCAAGATGTCGCTCTGTTGCCCAGGCTGGAGTGCAGTGGCACAATTTTGGCTCACTGCAGCCTTGACCTCCCTGGACTCACATCTTAGCCTCTGGAGTAGCTGGGACTACAGGCAGATGCCACCATGCCCAGCTAATTTTTTTTTTTTTTTTTTTTTTTTTTTTTTTTTTTTTTTGTATTTTTTAGCTATGAGATTTTACCACGTTGCTCAGGCTGATCTCCAACTCCTGGGCTCAAGCAATCCTCTTGCCTCAGTCTCCTAAAGTGCTGGGAAAACAGACGTGAGCTATCACGTCCAGCCAAGATAGTAATTTCAAAAATACTTAAAGGCAAGAAGAAACATAAAGAAAGGAAAGCAGAATAATAAGATCAATGCAATTTAGTCTACAATATTGAAATAAAAATTATAACTGTATCCATATTAATAAGTATATGAAGGAAATGTCAACAGATTAATATTAGCTGACATCAGTTGGAAAACTGGGGATCTTTTTTTGGTCTTCTTATTAAAAGTACATTTTATAATCAGGAAGTATTATTTTGGAATGAAAAAATGCAGTTAGTTGGGTGATGGTTCCATGTTCACTTAGCAGCAAGTCCACTCACATCAGACTTCTGCCTTGGACTTCTTAACTCTCCCCACAGCTCTCTGAAATGTTATGGATGATCTCTACATTGCTAAATCCTGGCACTTTTGAGCCCTCATTTAACATGAATTCTTAGCATTATTTGACATACATGACCACTTTCCCCTGTCATTCCTTTAGTTTCTATAATGACCTACTCTCCTTGTTTTCCTTCTAACTATCTGGCCTTTTATTCCCTTTTGTTTTCTGGAATAGGCTCTTCCTCCATCCTAAGTAAGTAAGTCAGGATTTCAGTGCCCAATCCTTGGCTTTCTTCTCCATTCACTAGGTATTTTCTCCTCTGGTATCTCAATCGTATTCATACCTTTTGTTACCACATATATGGAGATTACTAGCAAGTAATATTTTTAGTGCAGTCCCCCTTCTGATCTCAACAGTGGAGTACTTAACTGACCACTTGGATAGTTCACTGGTACTCCAAACTTCCTATGTCTAAAACTGAACTCAGAATTCTTGTCTCTCAAACCTAAGTCTCAAAAAATGGTCTGACCCTCCATCTGGTTTGACTGTAAATGTGGCAATTAACCTTCACCCAATGTCTCACTCTCCTCATCTGATCCAATCAATTACAAAGTTCTACCAGCTCTTCTTTGCACATCTTTCTCAAAGACATGAAGGCATCTAATCGTCTCCATGTCCACTGCCACCACCTTAGTCAGAGACACTGTTTACTCAGACCAGTGCTTCTCTCTCACTAAGAAAATGTTTCAGCATGCAAGTGTAGTATCTGTATTTTTAAATAAAACATACACATGCACTACTGTTTTTATATATTATATTAAAGACAGACAAATTTTGATGATAAAGGCAAAATAAATATTTTAATGGTAATTTAATATTTATGGCTTTATATTTTCACTAGGTAAGATTTTAAGATGGGATACATATTTAGGGCTGGAGTCATCCTTAACAAATGTAAAGGCAAGATGTCTCCTTAATAATTTCCATTTTTGGCTTACTTCTCATCACATATGATGATGTCATTATATTTTATCTCAAATTGCTACTGACTAGTAGTATTAACTCTGCTTTCTTTTCATTATCTTCTGTTTGTATCATTAGTATTATTTTCAATCCGTATTTCTGTACAGGCTTCTTTTAGCCACTTGTTCATTTTGTAAGCATTACTTTATTTAAAAACAGATAATATAATCCATATCTCTGTTAACCTAAGAGACACAAATTGCAATCCTAAGAGTGCACTGAAAGCAAACAAGTGCCTCGGGACTGTCAGCCAACCAGCACCAACGTGGAATTGACATTCTTCCCTTTGATCACACGTGTTACTGCACCTCAGAAGAGACCAGCCAGCAGTGCCCAAGCCAGGGCGCCAAAGTTAAATCTTCTGTTTAATGATAATAAAATTTAATTGTGTTCCTGTTTTTAAAATAGCCACATACAAAAAGTACTTAGGAATACATCTAACCAAGGAGGTGTTCTACTTTACAAGTAGAACTACAGAACACTGCTGAAAGAAATCACAGATTATACAAACAAATGGGAAAATATTCCATGCTCAGAGATTGGAAGAATCAATATCATCAAAATGGCCATACTGCTCAAAGCAATCTACAGATTCAATGCCGTTACTATCAAATATCAAACAACCAGTATCATTTTCCACAGAACTAGAAAAAAATATTCTAAAATTTATACAGAACCAAAAAAAAAAAAAAAGCCCAAATAGCCAAAGCAATCCGAAGCAAAAAGAACAAAGCTGGAGGTATCACATTACCCAATTTCAAACTATAAGGCTACAGTAACCAAAACAGTAGGATACTAGTACAGAATCAGACACATATACCAATGCAACAGAATAGAGAAGCCAAAAATAAAGTCACACACCTACAGCCATCTGATCTTTGACAAGGGTGACAAAAAATAAGAAATAGGGAAAGGGCTCCCTATTCAATAAACACCTATTGAATAAGCACTGGGATACTGGCAAGCCATATGCAGACAAATGACACTGGATCCCTACCTTTTAACATATACAAAAATTAACTTTAAGATGAATTAAAGATTTAAATGTAAGAGCTCAAAACTATAAAAATCCTAGAAGAAAACCTAGGAAACACCATTCTGGACAGAAGTCTTGGGAAATAATTTATGACTAAATTCTCAGAAGCAATTGCAACAAAACAAAAGATTCACAAGTGAAACCTAATAAAACTAAAGAGCTTCTGCATAGCAAAACTATCCATAAAATTGACAACTGACAGAATGAGAGAAAAATATTCACAAACTGTGTATCCAATAGTTCTAATATCCAGAATCTGTAAGGAAATTAAACAGTTGAATAAGCAAGAAACAACCCCATTTAAAAATGCAACTGTAGTATCTGTATTTTTAAATAAAACATACATTTGCACTACTGTATTTATATATTATTGTAAGAGACATTCACAAACACTTCTCAAAAGAAGACATATAAGTGGACACAAACATGAAAAAATGCTCATCATCACTGATCATTAGATAAATGCATATCAAAACCACAATGAGATATCATCTCACACTAGTCAAAATGGCTATTGTTAAGAAGTCAGCCAGGAACGGTGGCTCACACCTGTAATCCCAGCACTTTGGAGGGCCAAGAAGGGCAGATCACCTAAGGTCAGGAGTTCGAGACCAGCCTGACCAATATGGAGAAACCCTGTCTCTACTAAAAATACAAAAATTACTGGGTGTGGTGGCGGGTGGCTGTAGTCCCAGCTATTGAGGAGGCTGAGACAGAAGAATTGCTTGAACCCGGGAGGCGGAGGTTGCAGTGAGCTGAGATCGTGCCACTGCATTCCAGCCTGGGCGACAGAGTGAGACTCTGTTTCAACAAAAACAAAAACAAAAACAAAAAAACAAAAAAAGAAGTAGAAAATACAACAGATGCTGGTGAGGCTGCAGAGAAAAGGGAATGCTTATACATTGTTGGAGGGAATATGAATTAGTTCAGCCATTGTGAAAAACAGTCTGGAGATTTCTAAAAGAACTTAAAACAGAACTACCCTTCAACCTAGTAATCCCATTCATTACTGGGTATTCATGCAAAAGAAAACAAATCATTCTACCAAGAAGACATACGCACTTGCATGTTCACTGCAGAACTATTCACAATAGCAGAGACATGGAATCAACCTAGGTGCCATGAACAGTGGACTGAATAAAGAAAATGTGGTGCATATACACCATGGAATACTATGCAGCTATAAAAAAATAATGAAATCATGTCCTTTGTAGCAACATGGATGCAGCTGGGGGCCACTATCCTAAGTGAATTAATGCAGGAACAGAAAACCAAACACTGCATATTCTCTCTTTTAAGTGGGAGCTAAACATTGACATAAAGGTGGTAACTAACAATAGAGACTGGGGACTAGTAGAGCAAGGAAGGAGGGGAGGAGGCAAGGGTAGAAAAACTACTGGGTACTATGCTCAGTACCTGGCTGATGGGATCATTCACACCTCAAAACTTCAGCATCATGCAATATAACCATGTACAACAAACCTGCAAATGTACTCTCTGAATCTCAAAGAGAAGTTGAAAAAAAAAATGGGACTCGAAGTGGTAATTTTTTCTTCCCATATTCCAATGGATGTCGTGTATGCCTGCTTCAATGTACATCTCGTCACTCTGAAAACTAAAGCCTAGATTATTGCAACAGTAAGCTTCAATCATCCTCAGATAGAGGTGGTACAACTTCCCCTCTCTGCAGGAAATGTTTGGAATTGTGGGGGGTATCTCACTGTCTCCACAAATGGGGAATATTACTTGCATTCTGCATAGGGGCAAGCATGCAAGTAATGCCCTCTAATGTGCAGGACACGATCATACAGGCCAAAAGTAACCCACTGCTAAATACTATCTGAATCTTCCTGCATTCCTCCTCCTCCCCTCCAGTCCATGCTCCACATTACAATTGAAATGACTTTTTGAAAACACAATGTCACAATATTACCTAAAATTATTCCATGGTTTTTCGCTGCTTGTAGGGTAATCACTGAGCTCTCACCAAACCAAATAGGCCTCCTGCAGGTTCTTGAAGATATCACTGGGGTTCCTGCCTCAGAACTTTCTCACTTCTCTTTACTCAGCTTACTCTTACTCATCCTTAGGAAGCCCACGTGACTCATCTGCCGGCTGATGGTCTCTGTTAAATGCTCTCATAGCAGCCTTTACTTTTCCTTCATGACACTTTCCTCAAGTGTCATTCATGATTCGTGTTATTTTTTTATGTCTGTCACCTTGCTAAACTAAGGAACATGAGGGCAAGAGTAGCCACTACATAAATATTTCTTGAATTAAAGAAACAAATAATGGTTGATAGATTCACTGATCGATTGACTGACTGAATCTCTATAGGCAGTATAAGTATCCCCAAAGACTGCAGAATCATCCTGGAGAAACTGAAGACAGTATCTATGGAGAGTACTTTCAAGTGAAAGAAATGCTAAATTGTTTTTATAAGTATATATTAAAATTCATAGTCATAAAGAAGATCGATTATAACATTTATCCCCCGTGTTCTATTTCTCTCGCCCCTTCTCCAAACCCAATGTCAACATAAAAAACTGATACCAAATTCTTCAATGGCTCCTTATTAGATTCACAATACCTTTCTTAACATGGCTGCAAAGCCTCCAATTCTCTTTTTTACTTCACCCTGCACCCCTCTCTTTCTCTCACTGTGCTCCAGTTTCACCAGCCTTCTCCTTCCCCCATGCCCATTCCCAGCCTCAATTCATGCTTTTCCTCTCCTGAGATGCTCTTTTCCCCATAGCTGACTCTTCTTATCTTTTAGGTTACTTAGAGTCACTTTCACAGAGAATTTTTCCCTAACTATTCATTTATAGCCTCATGGCTTTTTTCTGCCTTCTCTTTCCCAGTCTTTATCATGAATTGTAATTACATGTTAATTCATGTATTTGGTTTTTCGTTTTTGTTTTTCTCTGGAGACATGGTGTCTCTCTGTCACCCAGGCTGGAGTGCAGTGGTCTGATCATAGCTCACTGCAGCCTTGACTTCCTACGCTCAAGCAATCCTCCCACCTCAGACTTCTGAGTAGCTGAGACTACAATTGTGTGCCACCATGCCCAGCTAATTTTTTATTTATGTTTTTTGTAAATATGAAGTCTTGCGATGTTGCGCAGATGGGTCTTGAACTGCTGGGCTTCAGCGATCCTCCTGCCTAAGCCTCCCAAAGTGCTGGGATTACAGGCATGAGTCACCATGCCTGGTGTCATGTATTTGTTTAATGTTATACTCCATAAGAATGTGAGTTCTATGAGGGTGGGACATGGCATCTTCTACTATTTCATCCCAGTGCCCAGCACAGGGCCTAGGCTTAACTATCTTACAACTTTCACCATGTGCCAGGAGCCACTCTTAACAATTTCTAAATATTAACTTGTTCAATCCTCACAGTCACGCTTTTAAGTAGATACTAATGTTACCATTAAACCCATTTTACGGAAGAAAATGAAAACACAAAATGTTAACTAGGTTTCCCAGGTTCAAAGAACTAGGCAGTGTTTCCAGAATTTAAACCCAGACAGTCTGGGTTCAGAGTCTATCCTCCCTCCCAAGGGCCGACTATTACTAAAATATCTCATTTCAAACAGAGATATGTGAACTCACCCTACTTTTTCCATTTGCCTGGCTGACACCATTAACAAATATATTAAAAAACCACTGTGAGAATGTAAGAAAGGTTCTCAGACAGTTCAGCCTGCCACTGTGGTGGGAGGGATACAAAGTGCAAGTCCATTTGCACAGTTACCATGGGAAAATGAGAGCAACGGCAAGCTGGAAAAAATGGAAAGGAAGTTGAGCAAGATGCTGAAATCATTGATAATGGGTCTGAATTAAGGAAGTCCTAGAAGCTCCACACTGGAGATGAGATGGGAACAATCCAACAGCTTGCTGAATGAGAGCCAGAGTACAGGATTAAATATCAGGAGAGAGTACCTGATGTCACAGTTGTAAAGCTGACTAACCAGACATTAAAAGCTGTTTTCATGAACTTGAATGCAGTCAGTAAAAGACTCCAAATGATGCTCTGTATAAATCAGCCAAATGCAAGAACATTCATTTTACAAACAGGGGAGAGCAAAAACGAGTTCAAACAGTATAACACGGATGCTTCCTTTTCTTTCTACCTGTGATTCTTATCCAAACTTTCACCCTACTCCAACTTAGAAGTGTTATTAGCAAAATATTTATTCTTCCTCTAGACTGGAAGTAAACTGATTTTGTTTTAAAATAGAGTGAAATAAGATGTTTAACAGAAAGCACCTTGGGAAATTCTATACAAATATCTTCAGTTAACACATACTTATCACATATAATGTGCCTACCACTTCTTCTGGGAAGAAAATGACAAAGAACACACTGTATAGCCTTTGTGGAGTCCACATTATAAGTAGAAACATTTGTAAAGTCACGAGCATAGTACAAAGAGAGGAACAGAAGAGTGCAGTCCATGGCTTGGAGAGAAGAGGGCAGGCTTTAAGGAAAATGTGGCAGAAGGCCTGATCTGGAAGGATGCATGGAGGTTTATCATGTCCTAAGGGGGCGGGGATCATATGACAGGGAGAGGGAAGAAGATAGGCACAGGTACTGCGAGTGCGAAGAACATGTCTCAGTTGGGGAAGTGAAAAGAATTCACAGAAGCTAAAGATTAGATGTCACTAGAGAAATAAATTGAAAATAAATTAGAGTTGAAAGCTGGAAACAAATCCTGGAAATCATGGTAATCATAACAAGAGAGTGGAAGTATATTTTGTAAGTGGTGGGAATTCACTAAAGGATTCTAAATAGAGACTGAAACTAAAGTATAATTCAGTTAGCAAGCAAGAGAGTATGAAACTGGATCCAGGGAGGCCAGTACTATTGTTCCACTCCAGGCCAGAAATGATTTCAACATGAACAAAAGCAGGAGTTATTAATTCACTTATTTATCCATTCAAAATATTGAATGCTTCCCACATGCCAGGCACTGTTCTAGGCTTGAGGATCCAACAATAAATAATAAAGACAAAACCTTGTTGTCATGGAGCTTATAATAAATGATAAATAAGTTTATTAAACAAACAAATTTTTGGTAGATATAAGTGCCATGATGACAAATAATATAGAATGAGAGCTAAGGAAGTAATGGAGATAAGAGAGAAAGTAATCTGAGCAGAGATCTGAAAGAAGCACATGAGCAGGCCATGAAGAAACCTGGAGAAAGGTGTTCTAGGCAGAAGCAACAGCAGATGCAAAGGCCAAGATGTAGATGCAGGGTAGGTTCAATGTGTCCAAAGAAGGGTAAAGAGGCCATGTGACCAGAGTGAGGTGGAGGGTGCTGATGAAGTCAAAGAGAGCAGAGTGGGAGAGTGAGGGGGGCAGGTCATGTGAGGTCTTTCAGACCATGATAAAACTTGTTTTCACTCTAAATGAGATACACAGTCATGAGAAGGTTTGAGCAAATGAATACGATATTCACTTTACAAATATATAATCTGACTCAGGTTTTACGAAGATTACTCTACATGGCAAGTTTAGGAGAGACTGTTGGGAGCAAAGACAGAAAGAGAGAGCATGTAAAAAGATATTGCAATATTCCAGGAGACTGAGATAAAGCTGTGGAGTTATGAGAATTATTCAGACCCTGAACTTATTTTAATGTAGAACCAACTGGTTATGCTACTGGATTGGATGTGAGAGGGTGTGAGAGAATTAGAGAAATGAAGGTGACAATGAGAATTTACAGATGGTGGTATTTTTGAAAAACAGATAGAAGCAAAGGCAGGAATTACAGGGTCTGAGTGAAAGCCACATGGTAAACTGCTTAGAAAGACCTGGGTTTTGACCCTAGAATCTTTTCTTTTTTTTTTCCTTTTTTGAGACAGAGTCTTGTTCCCTTGCCCAAGCGGCACGATCTTGGCTCACTGCAACCTTGAACTCTAGAATCCTGACTTGCTGTGAACTGTAGGCAAGTCACTCAACCTCAATGAACCTCGATTGCTTCATATACATGCAAATAACACTTATATATTCCTGAGTTTTAGTGGAGATCAGAGAGAATATATGCAAACCGTGGATCTCTGTGCCTTTCCCATCACAAGACCTTAACTAGAATAGTGGCTATCATTCATGGCTTAGGGAAAAAGAGGTGTCCAACATGAGGCTCAGATATGTGATCTGGGTTATTTGGGGATGGTACAGTACTCAGAGATATGGGAAATGGAAAGGATCATGTTGACAGATTAAGAAAGCCGGGAGATCATGATTTCAGTTTGAAATACAAGACAGATGTCCTATAGGCAGTTGAAAATATCTGCCTAGGGTTCAAAAGAGAGACTTGGGCAGGAGAAAGAAAGATTTCAAAGTTATCACTATAGGCATGCTGGGCCATTTGCACAGCCTGGAATGACTGTGCCTAAGAGGTTAAAGTAGTATTAATGAGTGACGTGTCATTTGAGCAAAATTGTAAAAAACTGATTATATATGTATATATATATGTGTGTGTGTGTGTGTGTATATATATCCATTTTATCATGGTTACTCAATTTACCAACAAACTGGGTAACCATGATGAAATGAACAAATTTCTAGAAGCACACAGCAATTACCAAAACTGACTCATGAAGAAATAGAAAATTAAAAAGACCAATAAAGAGGTTGAATCAAATAAAAAACATACCAACAAGGAAAAGTCCAGGATCAGGTGGCTTCACTGATAAATTCTACCAAACATTTAAAGAAGAATTAACACCAATTCTGTAAGTCTTTCAAAAAGACAGAAGAGGAGGAAACATTCCCTAACTCATTGTGTAAGGCTAGCATCACCTTAATACCAAAGTCAGACAAAGATGCTATGAAAAAAGAAAACTGCAGATCAAAATCTCTTAAAATCTAGATGCAAAATCCTAAAACAAACAAACACGCAAAGTACTAATTGAATCTCAGAGCGCACTAAAAGGGTTCTAAACCATGACCAATGGGGATTTATCTCAGGACTCCGACAGTGGTTCAAATAAGAAAATCAAAGCAATATATTATACTAACAGAACAAAGGGGAAAAAACATAGTCATCTCAATTGATGTAGAAAAGGCATCTGACAAACTTCAACATCCTCTCTTGATTAAAAAAAAAAACACCTCAGGAAGGTAGGAGAAAAGGGAAATTTCTCAACAAAATAAAGGGCATTTATGAAAAACCCACCATATTCAATAGTGAAAGACTGAAAAAGAATGCCACATATAAGAGCTAAAACTACATTTTCCTTATACCACATATAAGAGATAAAACTACAAGATTCTTAGAGAAAAACAAACAAACAAACAACAACAACAACAACAACAACAACAACAAAAAAACAGAAGGACAAATCCCACAACCTTGGATTTGGCAATGAATTCTTAGATGTAACACCAAAAGCATGATCAAATAGAGAAAAAAATGCATAACGGGCACTTCATCAACATTAAAAGTCCTTATGCATCTCAAGATATTTTCAACAAAGTGAAAAGAAAACCTACAGAATGAAAAAAATATTTGCGTATCATATGTCTGATAAGAGCCTAATATCCAAACTTTAAAACCTCTTAAAACTCAACAACAAAAAGACAATACTATTTTAAAATGGGCAAAGGACTTGAAGAAACATTTCTCCAGAGAAGATACAGAAATGGTCAGGAAGCATATGGAAAGATGCTCACCACCATTAGTTCTTTGGGGAATGTAAATCAAAACTATAGTCAGATATGTCACACCCACCAATATGGGTAATTAAATAAAAAATAAGTGTTGGCAAGAATGCGGAGAAATTGGAATCCTTGTGCATTGCTGATGGAAATAAAAAATGGTATTGCTCCTGAGGAAAACAGTATGTTGGTTCCCAAAAAAAGTTAAACAGAATTACCAAATGCCTCAGCAATTCAATCCTAGGTATATACCCCAAACAATTGAAAACAGGTGCTGAAATACTTGTATGCCCATGTTCACCACAACACTATTCACAATAGTCATAAGGTAGAAAGAAGTGTCCATCAACAGATGAATGGATAAACAAATTGTGATATAGAAATATAATGGAACATCACCCAGCCATAAAAAGGAATGACCTACTGATACATCAGACAATGTGGATAAACCTTGAGAACATTATGCTCAATGAAAGAAGCCAGTCACAAAAGGTCACATATTGTATATTTCATTTATATGAAATATCTAGAATAGGTAAGTCTATAGAAGCGAAAGCAGATTGGTAGCTGCTAAGGGATGAGGGAAGTGGGGTGTAAATGTTTATTGGGTATGGAGTTTTATTTTGTGATGATGAAAATATTTTGGAGTTAGAGAGGTGGTGCTTGTACAACACAGTCAATATACTAAATGTCACTGAACTGTTCACATTAGAATGGTTAATTTTATATCATGTGAATTTCACCTCAATTAAAAAAATGCATCACCTGGGTAGGGTGACAGTGTGGAGAACACACACACTGGAGACTGGATGTAGATGAAACAGTGAAGGTCTGAGCTATGTGTTACAAGTAGAAATGAAAACTAAGAGAAATTAATGAATCTGAGAGCTCTTTAAGAGGGAGAGAGATTGGAGTGGGGTGGGAAAGGGTGACTTCCATCCCCAAAAAGTAGGTTAAGAGGACAAGATTTTGCAGCAAAGGCAGACAGTTCTCTACTGAGCAGTCTGCATTTCAGAAATGTTCAGGATGCACTTAAAAATATGGATCTCTACTCAGTAGATCAGTATGGGCTGCAAATGAAGATTTCGGAGTTTTAAACACATCATAGAAATAAATGGGATGGAAGCAGCTAGAAAAAAGTCAACTTGTAACATTGTAGTTTTAAAAAACATAGCATGACGTTTCAATTCACCTAAGGGAATATTCAACAAAAGCATTCAGCATAGATTAAAAGATGGGTTAAATGTGATGGTAGAAAGATGTCCATATGCAGATAGTATTTAATTTCTGGGCTGTATCAGTTATTTGTGCAGCAGTACAATTAAACCATCTAAATAGGGTTTGTCTTTATGAAAATGCTTCCAATAAAAGCAGCAATGACTTAAACTAATTGAAATCACTGAACTAGGACTGTAGCTCTGTTCAGTATAGAGCTTTATATGTGTGCGTTTTTTTCTCTACAACTGTTTCTTTCCTCAAAAGAAGTGTACTGTTAATAAAAGTATTTTTATGAGTATGCCCACTGGGAGTACATTGTTGCCTTAACCTTACCACTGAAGTTTCATGAAAGGACAAGGAAAACATCTTGTGTTTGTGAGTTTCCTTTCACATGGACTGCTTACCCTATGCTGTATCCATTGGGACATGATGATGGATGTAAGTTCTGGAATTTCCCTCAACATTTAAGCAGAATTCTGCACTGTGCCATATCACACTGTACAGCTTTAATGTTTTTTCTTACATTGATTCCCTAACATGTGTCGATTCTTTGTCAACTACCAATCCCACACAAAAGAACAGTGTTTTTTTTCCCCTAAATTGATCGATATTCAGATTAATTTTACTGTCAACAGTAGTATTCTTTTTCTTTCAGAAATAATGTATGCTATGTCAAATAATTCAATTTTAATTCAAATGTCATAAGCAGAAAACTTAGACAACCCTTAGTAACAGCATTATTTAACACAAAGGAGTTTATATGCATTTTGGAATTTTGTACATGTTTGGCTTTACCCAAGTAAATAATATGTATGAACAGTCGAATCTCCGGTTTAACTGTCATTAATCAGTAAAGATTTGGCCAGACACATGAAAGCTGCCTTAAATCATCATGCATTTACACCTTGGAAGAACAACACAACGGTATTAAAACAGGGTACAAGCACGTCTAAGAGAAAATCAGAATTTATTTGCTGCCAACAAACCAGATGAATAAAATGATTACAATGCAGCTACATGTATTATGCAAGAAAAAGCTATAAATAGCACAAGACATTAATAGGCATAGGCACATACCAGCAATGCAACACACACACCCACACACACACACACACATACACACACACTCCTATTTCCTGTTATTGGAAGACACTATGGGGAAAAAAAATTCCAAACTCACATCACACTGAAAAGGCTTTTCTCCAGTGTGCGTCCTCTTGTGCTCATCCAGGCCTCGCTTCTGGCTGAAGGCCTTGCTGCACTCTGAGCACTTGTACGGCTTCTCCTGCAGTCAACAAAAAGAGACCACAAAAATTGCCAGTGAATGAATGAATGCAGAGCCCTCCATATTCAGGTGACTGTTACAGGATCTACGGGATACTGCAGCAAATTCACAGATATGCTGATATGGTTTGGCTGTGTCCCCACCCAAATTTAATCTTGAATTGTAGTTCCCATAATCTCCATATGTCATGGGAAAGACCTGATGGGAGGTAATTGAATCATGGGGTGGTTACCCCATGCTGTTCTCATGATAGTGAGTGAATTCCCACAAGATCTGATGGTTTTATAAGGGGCTTTTCCCACTTTGCTCCATGCTTCTCTCTCCTGCCGCCATGTGAAGAGGGATGAGTGAGCTTCCACCATGACTGTAAGTTTCCTGAGCCCTCCCCAGCCATGCAGAACTGTAGTGTCAATTAAACCTCTTTCCTGTATAAATTATCCAGTCTCAGGTATTCCTTCATAGTGGTGTGAGAACAAACTAATACAGGTAGTATGAGCAATTTTACATTTTCAGGGGAAACAGGAATAATCTACATCTGTTGGACACTGAAAATGACTAGCTCAAGGCAGTTCAGTTTCAACACTGGAATGTGCTACACTTCTTCCAATGATGTCCTGTCTTTGCAATGGTGGACACTGGATGGTTGCTGTGATGTAAATGCTTACACTTCTAGGTTGTTTCTTTTGATCTACGGGTACCATAAAAATCTATGGAGATACACAGGGCATCATGAATGAAGAAAGTTTGAGAATCCTTGATCTAGAGGGTACAAATTGTTTACTGTCTAAGAGGAATTCCTAGAAATAAAAACTTTAGAACTAAATTTTCTGCAGATTTTGGGCGATAAGTTCAAAAATAAATCAACTGTGATTTATGTGTTTTCTTTTTGTTGTTGAGACGGAGTCTCCCTCTGTCACCCAGGTTGGAGTGCAGTGGCATGATCTTGGCTCACTGCAACCTCTGCCTCCCTGGTTCAAGCGATTCTCTTGCCTCAGCCTCATGAGTAGCTGGGACTACAGGCGCCTACTGCCATATTCAGCTATTTTTGCTGTTTTGTTGTATTTTAGTAGAGATGGCGTTTCACCATGTTGACCAGGCTGGTCTCAATTCCTGACCTCAAATGATCCACCTGCTTTGGCCTCCCAAAGTGCTGAGATTACAGATTTGAGCCACCACGCCTGGCTGATTTATGTATTTTCATTTCTATTACCTCATATTTTTCCAGGAGGATATTCTTTTATAAAATCGAAATTACATTTCTTAAATGAGGCATTTTATTATAAAACAATAAAGAAAACTTAAGGCAAAGAAGTATCTCAAAATGAAGAGAAAAAATAATTTATAATTCCTTAGCCATCTTTGATAACAGGAACTTAGTCATATCACCATCTTTTTAGTCTGGATTAATTGTGAAATAAATTAATTAATATTATTCCATTCCAACAGTTTGCAAGTTACTACTTAGTGCATCATTAAAAAGTTTCGTTCAGATTTAGGTAAACTTGCAGTGAGTTTTTTTTTTTTTATCAAATATATCTTCAAAAATATTGCTATAAATGTTCTTGGGCTGGGCATGGTGGCTCATGCCTATAATTCTAGCACTTTGGGAGGCCGAGGCAGATTAATTATCTGAGGTCAGCAGTTTGAGACCAGTCTGGCCAACATGGTGAAATCTCATCTCTACTAAAAATACAAAAATTAGCTGGGTGTTGTGGCAGGCACCTGTAATCCCAAGTACTCCAGAGGCTGAGGCAGGAGAATCACTTGAAACCAGGAGGTGGAGGTTGCAGTGAGCCAAGATTGCTCCATTGCACTCCAGCCTGGGTGACAAGAGCAAAACTCCCTCTCAAAAAGAAAACAAAAACATTTTTGAATTGAGGTAGTGTATGCATGTTTCTTGTTAACAAGTTGTATTTATATTTTCTCCCTAGTATCAAAAATCTATAACGTTTTTTGCAGACCCATAAAAAACAGTATGTAAATAACCAGACAGACATACATGTGCCCACCAACTAGCCTAAGAAATCCAACCTTCTCAATACAGGTGCCGCTCTCAATTGCCTCCTCCCCCACCACCTGCAGCACTGTCCCATCTCCTCAGGGATGACAGCTCCCTCAGATATGTTAAGTACCATTCCCTTGCCTTTCTCTATATTGTTACTACCTATGTATGGATGGAACCTTAAGATAGAGTATTATTCTGCCATTTGAAAGTATGTAAATACTATCATACTGTATTCACTTTTTGTGCGTGTTCTGTTGATATATACTTTATCATTGTTCAACATTATCCTCACAGGTTTCTAGGCCTCACTTTCATTTTTGTGAACACATGTAGCTCATATTTACTAATTTTCAATGTTGTGCCATATTACATTAAACACATGTATACCACAAGTTATTTATATCATTCTCCAATGATGGATAGCTATATTATTCCCAGTTGTACACTCTTATAAATAATGTTGCCCTGAAAAATCTTGTACACTTGAATATAGGTGAAAGCAACTCTCTAAGGGATGTGTACCTAGAAGTGGGACTGACTCTTCAACTTTTCTACGAATGAACAAACAGCTCTGCAAAGTTAATAAACCAAGTTAATAAACCATTTTATACTCCAATATTCAGTGTATCCTTGTGATTCTATCACTTTGTTTTAGATGTTTTGAGACTTTTATTACATATGTAAGTATACATAAATTTTAAACTATTATATTATTGGAAATTAGAACCTTTTATCATTTTGACATGACCTTCTCTACCTGTAATAATTCTTCATTAACTTGAAATTAATGTGACTGCAATATAGCTATAAAAGCTTTTTAAAATTAGTATTTGCCTGCTATACCCATCTTTTTGCTTTCAAACAGCCTATATCCTTATGTATGGGAAGTAACTTTTATAAACAGCATATGACTAGATTTTTTTCACCCAAACTTTTTTGTGATCCAAAGATTGTTTCTATCTAAGATGGCAAGTTTTGCCTCTTTACAAATTTGTGATTACTGATATACTTGAATATATTTCTAATATTTATATTGTGCACTACTATTATCCTATTTGTTTTACAAGTTTTTCCCATATATTTTATTACATATTTTAGATTGATCCTTTCCCTGGTACTACTTTAAAAGTTATTATCTCTATTTCTATCCTTTTAATGGTTATCCTTAAAATATTTTACTTTGTATATTTAAAGCTAAAGTTTATCCATATGTTTTCTCTCCTACTGAATAATACAGGTACTGCAGAATGATCCTCTTACAAGTTAGTATGTAGCAGTATTTTATTTATGTCTTGATTTTTAATGCTTGTCTTAGTCACTTTGAGCTGCCATAACAAAATACCATAGACTGGGTTGCTATAAACAACAGGCATTTATTTCTCACCATTCTGGAGGCTGGAGGTCTAAGGTCAGGGTGTCACTGTAGTCAGGTTCACATGAGGGCCCTCTTCCGGGTTGCAAATTCCCTGTCCTCACATGGTGGAAGGAAAGTACTCTGGTCTCTTCAGCTCCTTACAAGGGCACTAATCCCATTCATGACAGCTATACCCTCATGACCCCATCAGCTCCCAAAGGTCCCACTCTCTAATACCATCATACTGATGGTTAGGATTTCACAAATGAATTTGGGGAGAATGCAAATATTCAGTCCATTGCAGTGCCTAATATGAAATCATCATTACTTTATACAATCAATGTGATTTAGCTCTATACATGTTTAACAATTTCTTTACTTTTCAGGCTTTTTTATTTATCTGATTTTCCAAGGATCTGTTGATGGCAAATTGTTTTTGACTGAAAATGACTACTTTTCTCACTTGTTGTTGAATGAAAGTCTAAAAATCCAGTGAGATATATCATAGGCTCACTTTACTCTTCATATTTCTTAATATCTCTTTACCATTTCCATCTCTTTGTGTTGTACTCTAATTTCTTAAAGTCAATTGATTTTAAAAATCAGTTGATCAATTCTCTTTTCAGCCTGCTGTTTAATGGGACCCTAGGGCTTTTAATTTCTGTTATTAAATTTTTAACTTTTAGAAGTTTTATTTGCTCATTTCCCAACTCCATTTAATTTTTGATACAATCTCATTTTTCTCATAAGCAACTCATGTTGTTTATGCCTATTTGAAAATATTCTAGACATTTATATAATTTACTTTATCTGATAAAGCATTATCTTAAGATGTTTGGAAGTCTAGTTCTGCTTTTTGTGGTTTCTCCTGTCTCCTGCTCGTGGCTTTTGTTTCCTTGGGTGTCTGGGATTTGAAATCATGAGCACACGTTTGGTGGTCTTTATCTGTTAAAATCCTGTGACCCCTAGGTTGAGGGTAAGTCCCTCCAGACAGCATTTGTGTTTGCTTCTGCCAGGCACTCCGGGATGCTATCAATCAAAGACTGTTTTAAGTTGATTTATTGCCTTAGGGTTTTCTGGTGAGGCAGATATTGTAAGTTTGAACTCCACACTTGAGGGAAGGATTGCGGTTATAAACTCTAAGAAGAAAGCTTTCCCTAGCCAGCAATTACTCCAAAACAGTTAAATGTCTCAAGCACCAACCCCCTCACCAAAGGAAGATTATGTCTAGTCTCCAATTTTATTTTGAACATAGCATTTCTAGAGTCCAAGAATAATAGTGGTATGGGATTCCATCTTGCTGTATAATCTGAACATACAGTTTGTCTCATTTTCCCTGACACCATGAAAAACCAAGTCTTGAGATCACCAATACTGGCAAACACCTTGCAGGTGCTGCATCCTCAACTTGAACTTATCACTCACTTTCAGCTCCATTTTTGCTTGTTGAATCCTGAGGGTTACCATTACTTTTTTACAAGTTCAGATGTTTGTTGTTTGCTTTGCTTTATCCAGCATTAATAAGTACTCCTTACAGGGCCTTTTTTCCAGGATATGGAGTGTCTACCATGTTGCCAGCAATGAAAGTAACTATGTGTATAATTTTAAAGATGTAAAAAAAATGTTTAATGAGTCTTCACAGTCATCAGGAAAAACGTTGAATTTTCTTTGCAGTCCAAAAAATATAATGTGCTTTTCCCTCTAGTCTGAATAAACATAATCTATTTTCACATATCACAATACTTTTGGCAACTTCAAATATTTTTTTCAAATATTCCACCGTTTTCAAAACTTGAAAATGAAAAGGTAGTTTTAAGTACTTGGATCAGAATTTGTTTGAAGTTGCTGGGATTTCTTACTAAGGCTTTTCTACTTAAACTTTTATTTTAAAAAATACAAAGACATTATTACGAAGTACATGAGAAGAAAAAAAAGCTTAATCCCTACACTTTATCTGTAAGACCAGAAGTTGTGAAGACATGAGGGGCACAGCACCATAGTAGCTGTCAATGACAGGTGAGGGTTTTGCAGAGAACATCTTAAGACAGAACTAACTGCCAAAATGCCATCCTAAGAGCAAGAAGAGGTATCAGGGAAGAAAAGGAAATGAAAATCAAGGCCTGAGCACCAGAGATTAAGAATAACCCTTTTACTCCTTCCCAAATTTCCTCTCAGGAGACACTGTCTAGGTGAGTATCCTAGACATTGCTCATACAGATGCTTAAGAGACTGGTTCTCTGCTAGTATACTGAGATTCTGGTGAGGGAGGAGGGCTTTGTAGTTATCACAAGAGGTTTAAAAATGCAAACATGTATTAATCATTGGCTTAGCTGAATAAATAATGTCTTATACACTTACACACACACACGTTATCCACTCACATACTGATATTTTTCACATGTTTATATATGCTATTGCTGATTAATTTAATATACTTCACTTACAAATGTCATTGAAATTATATTACCTTTCCTTATTTTCTCCTTCACAATATACTACAAGTACAACCACCATGTATTTATACATGCATGTTGGCAGAAAAGTAAAGGACAAAATGGATAAAAAAAAGTAAAGGATAAAATCGGAAGGTTCTTCCAATTAAAGAAGTTTGAAGAGGAATCCATTTGATTAAGTAGTTTTCAATCTGCCTGGACTCCCTTTTCTCTACCTAGAACCATTTAAAGTCAGGGAGTCCTTGGGGTTTTGCCCTAAGAGAAGCTCATGAAGGTACCAAGATCATATTTCTATGTCAGTCTGGCAAGAAACGCTCTCTGTCATAACTAAGTATATTAACAGGCAGCTGTGTTTGCCCTTTAAATGCCTGTCTTCTTCATCTCAGATCCTACACAGAGCCTGCACTATTCCTGAAGATATCACAAGAATATATATAATTCATGGCAGATACTAGTCAGACTGTCTACAGTGCTCCTTGAAGGAACTTCTAACGCCTACCATGGAAAAGGATTCCAATGTATAGTGAATGTCTTCAAAGCAAGTGTTAGAGAATTTCTGCTCCAGTAAATGGCTCTTATACTAGAGGCAGAGCCAAGAGGTCTTAGGTCACACACCTCTAAAGTTAAGAGAACCAAATAAACAAAAATAGGAGAAAATAAATGCATTTTCTTTCTCAGAGAGCAAACCCTCACATACCCCTCCCCTTACTAATTTCTTTTCATTACCCCTAATAAGCCATGCCAAAGAATTACCAATCTGAACATGGTCAACACAGTTAGAAAGAACGAGCTCAGTGGTACAGGGGATAAACTTGGAGAGGCACTGATTTCTACTCCTGCTCCTTTCTCTGAAAATTGTGGAAAAAAAAAATCTTCATTGCCTCTAGAGCCTTCCTGAGTAGAATATACAGTATAAATTATACACTTTAACTCATTAGCTGAATTTAAGTAGAGAAAGAATGATTAGGTTCTTGATTAATTCTGTTTCTGGATGATTACACAGTTTAACTGACAAATAGCTTGTCCTTTGTCATCATAACTTGGGAATCATTACTAAATGGAGGCAATCTATTTGTCTGTTAAACTGTAATCTATTAGAGGCAGAATTAATCAGGAGTCTCATCAGTCTAGCTTTAATCAAACAATACTTGGCGGAATTCATTCAAAAGGTAGGATTTACACAGCTCTATGCCCTGCACCTTGTAATCTAGCTAATAAAAAGTCGTATTTTGTGTAGTTAATACCCACCTATATAAAAGAACAGTATCTTCAAATGTAACTTTTTCTGATAAGATGAATTAATAAATCTCAACATCATTTGAGAGGGTTCCACAGAAACAAAGTTAAATTTTAGATAAACTTTGGAGGACTGTGGACATGAAGTCCTTAGAAATAGAAATTGATTAGAAGCTTTCTTTTAGTTGAGCTAAGAATTCCTGACCAAAAGGTTAGAGGTATGACCCCATCACACAGGCTACCAAAGAGAAGGATGGGTCAACCTCAGATCCCAGGATGGATCAAGGGTAGTTGATCCACACACAGTAGGTACATAATCCAAAGATATCCTGTGGTTGCTCGCTATGGTTTACATTAGACCACAATCAAATAAAATGGAAAATAAAACCAATGAGCTCTTTCTCTTATAGTCAAAGGCCAAGGTAAAGGTGTCACAAAATCATAGACTGATGTTTAATATGTTCTCTTTCATGATATGTTCTCTTTCTCTAGCCTGACTCTACTGAAATTGAGAAAGGGAAACTTGTAAGCAATGAAAGAAAACAGGAAGACTAGTGAGCATGGTGAGGACTGTCAGAGCTTGTGGTCTTCTGAATATATATAATCACGGGTTTGCTTAGGAGAAGGTTCAACTTGCGAGTGAAACACTAGCTCCCCTGTGGTTGTTGTATCTTCTGTGAATACACTATGGATACACCTTTTCTCTATCTGTCTCGATCAAAGCTGTAATAAAGCCACAGTGTACACACTTAATTAAACAATGTCCATGTGACCAACCTGGATTTCAAATAAAATTTAGAGATGTTTACCAAAGAAGAATCAGATGTGAAAGACAGTCTTTGTCTCTCTCTCACACACACAAAAAGACATTTTAGGACTTAAAGGGTATGCAAATTAATCCAAATTAATCCAAATTAATCCAAATTAATTTTGTTTGGCTACTTTTTGTAGATTAGACTATTTTATAGCCATTAATGTTTACTCTATTAAAACTCACAAAATGACATATTTCACCAGATAATTATTTCCTATTTCTAAATTTAAAACAAAATCTAAAAAATTCATAAGGGACTCTCACTAAGGAGAGACCCTGAGAACACCACATCATCAATTTACACTTAGACCTTTCTGCAAAAGTAGAACATTTTAATGCCTTTAATTTTATATCATTGATTTTAGGGAAGTTTGCCTTACCAAAAATGTTTAAAACAAAGGTTCAGCTGAAAGCAAAATAGTGTTTCATTTAAAAAAAAAACATGAGGCACAAATTTGGTGTCAATTTCTTAAATATGAAATTTCTAGATAAACTAAATTTTATAAATTTCTAGTTTCCTATTTTCTCAGTTGCTATGGTAGTGGCTGATCTGTCAGACACATTACAAACTGTGGCATAGATGAAATTGACAACTTATAAACAAAAAAGGCTTGTGTTATATTTTTAAAATATGTGGGGCAGGTTCACTTAACCCTCAAACTTTCTCTTCTGCAAAATGTCTCACTAATTTCCACTGTGGGATATGGAGCTTCAACTGTGAGGCTGTCTGTGATCACAGTCAGTCAGTTGTTGACTTTCTAGCCTATACTCTGGCAAGAAACTATTTGCCAACCTTTCCTTAGACAAGGCACAGAGCACTTAAACTCTCCACTGTGGTCCAGAGCAAGGTTTCTGGATCTCAGCAAAAGGGCCAGATAATTTTTTGGTGTGAGGACTGTCCTGTGCACCCACTAGATGTCAGTAGTACACCCTTCCCCACTCCATCCTCCACCCAGTCGTGACAACCCAAAATATCTCCCTACATTGCCAAATGTCCCCTGGGGGGCAAACCAAAGAAACACTATAGACAGTGCTTCTCAAACCATCTGTAATGAAAGACTTTTTCCCAGTCTATTGCAGGGTGATACTTTTATAAAATATACTTAAAATGAATTACTAGAAAAATTATCATATACTTCAATGTCACAGCAATGCCAAAATGCTACAAGAGCTCTAAACACTTCCTCATGATTTCTTTAGTTATCATAGACCAGAAATAAAGAGTTTATGGGCTGCCACTGGTCTGCAAGCCACACTTTTGAATAGCACTGGTCTAGAATGCAAGTATCTTTGATCTTAGGATGCCCATAATTCAATTTTATCATAATCTATATGAACAAACTATACAATAGACCTTATATAAAGATGCCTACCATCATAATTACACTTACACCTTGAATTAGATATAATTTTAATATTACATATAAAAATTCAAGTTTTATGGCTAGGGTAGTGAGGAGGTTATAAATGGAAAAAGAATTAATACTTGTTGAACTTGACTGCAGATACTTGGGGATTCATTATCCTATTGTTTGCTTCTGTAGATTTCACATTTTCTTCTAAAAGTTAAATTTGTTTTTTTTAAAGCTGCTTTCATGCTATTCTAGAACTTAAAAATGTCGCCATTATCCTTCTGCATCAGGAGTCTTGTCTTTATCTAAGGGAACTATTTTGGTATCAGGAAGATGGATCGTGTAAACATTCAGCCACCTCAGAAGTCAGAAACTGTGTCTTGCACGCCTGCTTCGAGACAACCCAGTGCTCCAGGGACTGGCCTCGCTGTGAGCCACAAAAACGGACTGGTGAGTGGCAGATTCCCAAAACCTGGAGCCACAAAAACGGACTGGTGAGCGGCACATTCCCAAAACCTGGCCCGTCTCTCCCCAACCCCAGCATAGCCAGGCTGTTCACACAGGTCTGCAGTAAGGGCCTTCTTGTACTCTTGTATGACAGGGTATGTGTATAACTGGGCCTATATCTGTACTTCATATGACAATTCCCACAACAGATCCTCCAAGAATAAAAGAGAGCTACAGATAGGCACCTGCGGTGGCCCTGACCACTGATCAGACGTCAGACTGATGGGTGCTCCTCAACATGGCAGAGGCTGAGAAACCCATGCTGTGATTTTTCAGAGCCCTCCACTTTCCTAGGAGTCAGGTAAGATTAGTAATCTTCCCTTAGTATGATGGGCTTTGAGACGAAAAGATGACTACCTGCTTCTATATACCAAATTTGCAACAGAATTGAGGGTGAAATTTAGAGGAGGGTTTGCAAGTGTGATCCCATGGGTTTCTATTACACACAGCTGAGGGAACAGAGCTACAGCCCACAGTACAGCATGCCATATATCTAACAGTTCCTCTTAATGGGTCCCTTTCTGAAAGTGCATGTGCCACCAGCTGCATACAATCAAAATGCATTGAGCTTCCCTCTAACAAGCAGCCTTGCTTAGAAAACTTCTTTTACAGATGTTTATAGCTTTTGTGGCTTTTTATTCACCGTCTTATTTTTATAGCCAGTGTGATCTTTCAACATATGACAAAACATACCCATGGCCTAGTAAACAATGCACCTAAAAATTATAACTCTTAGGAAGCTAGGAGAATATTTAAAGCAGGTTTCTACATAACACATCCATAATTGGTTTTGCATTGTAGCTAATGAAAAACACACTTCTATAAATTAGGAAAATGAATTGCACAAGCAACACATAGAACACTAAAAACAAGCACAGTAAATAGGATATAATTTTTATATTAAAGTGTTGCATACAGTCTTTAAATAGAAACAAGGAGGCACCTGGTCCCTTTTGATTAATCCACTCTGAGGCCCACAGAATAGTGCGTGTAAATGAAATGGCTGGGCAGCCAGAAAGTCCTGTCACTTGCATAAAGGTGATAAAAGAGCTTATCTGGCATAAAGCACACAAAGAAGCATCCAAAGTAGCTCAAAAGCCTTGTTTTTCTGGGGCTGCAGGGGTAACTCAAACTAGTCCACTTGGAATCGTGAGACAAAACTGATAAACTAAACTTTTCCCTAATGTTCTCCTAATTTCTAGTCCAGTGGACTTCAACCCTGCCTGCACATTTAAACCACCTAGGGATCTTTTTAAAAACATTGATGCGTAGGGCCCACCCTCAGACAGCCTGATTTAACTAGTTTGGGCAGGGCCAGGCACTAGCTTTTTAAAAGCTCCCAAGGTGCCTCTAATGTGCAACCAGAAGTGAGAACTTCTGATCTAGTTCACCATCTCTACCATAAGCATTGTAATGATAATAACAATGACAAAAACAGCATCAGTAACAACTCCTACTCTTTCTACTACTACTATTATACTCTACCAGCCCTGCACTGCTGCCTATGTTCACAAACTGCCTACTTTCCGCTGGCTGGCAAAGTGCTAAGAAATTTAGAGATGTTTTCCCATTTAGCTGTTAAGCAATGCTGCAAATTTGCTGTGGTTATTCTCACTTTACAATGAAGAAACATTTGTTTAAAAACATGACCAAGGTTATTGTAAGGTAATGGCTGTGCTTTGGTAAAGGATAAGTCGAGGTAAACATCCAGTGACTCAGTGAGTCTACAGTGCAGGCGTAGAACTCCACTTGTTATCACAGCCATGTAGTCATAACATGGGAAGGCCATCACTTGGCTCTAAGCCACTATTTTCTGTAAAAGGTATAATTGCCCTGTTGACACTGTGCAGGCTCAGCTCAACATGGCTTGACATGGTGGGCACGTGGGTGCCCAGAGAAAGAGAGAGAGAGAGAGAATCAGAGCTGTCTGTCTTTGCAGAGGGACAGAGGGGAGCCAGGACACAGCTCGGCTTGCTTGTGGCCAAAGAGAGAAAGAGTTAAGTCAACTGACCCTGAAGGCAAGGGAGAGCCGGCTGCACAGCTGTGTATGGGGGCTGCTGGACTAAGCAGCCAAGACAGGGTGGACAGTGTGAGAAAGCTGTTAATGAGGGCTGCCTACGATCCCCCGAGTGTTCTTTCTGCTCATCCACCCACTCCCTCGAACCTCAGCATGGATCAGAACCTGACCCTTGGCATGACATTTGGCGTAGTCGTGAAATAGACAGTCATACAATCAGAGAGAGCAGAACAAAAAATAAGGCACTTGTAATCCCAGGCCTGTGTCTTGGGTGACTCTGCTTCCTACCTGAGCCTCTTCCCTGGTTTATATCACTGCTGGCAGAACCCTGATTCTATTTGGGTGTTGCCTTCTGCCTGGTTAAGCACCCTGGAGGAGGACCCTCCCCAGCCCAGCCGAAAGAGTGACCCTTGATCAGGCTAAGCCTCGGCTCCACACTTTCTACACACTGGAATCACCTGAAGAGCTTCAAAAAATGCTGATGCCCACCCCCAGAGATTGTGATTTCATGGTCTGAGGTATGGCCTGCCTTTTGGCAGTTTTGAAATATTCCTCGGTGATTCTAATTTGCAGATACATTTGGGGACTGATGCACTAACCCAATGACAGCAATTCCATTTCCCTTGCAGCGATGGGTTTAGCTTAGAGCTACAGTGACCCGACTGTAATTACTGAGAAGAGAAGGTAAGTCTACAGGAGATTCTGAAAAAGGCCTCTTCTGCCTGTTGATGCAGACCACATAAGGAGAGCCTGCTGGAGCTGCTGCAGCCATGCGCTGAACAGGTGAGGAGCTGGCTGAGGACAGCAAGAGATGTGAGAAAAGTCGGGGCTGCTAACGACCCTGTTGAGCTATTAGCCAACCACTTATGGCCCTTCCTCTGAAATTCTTGTCGTGACTTAATACAAATCCTCATCTTTTAAGGCCCTTTCAGTTGGGCTTTTGGTTAGTTTGGGATAAAAATCATCCTACTGCCTACATCCTCCCAATCATTACACCATATGCTAACGGTCCTATCCTAGTGACACAGAATACTTCTAGCTTACATTGAAGCATAGCACTGACAATGAACAAAAAATTCAAAGTCAGTGATTGGCTATTAAAAATGATAATACACAACACAGTCTAAGAATCTTGGCTCTAAAAATGGGAATGAGTGTTCTTTTACACAGCAACATTTTTCTTACACACATAATGAGAGTTACAAAGGAAGCCGAAAAAAATTTGCTGATAAGAATTCTGAGAACAATGTACTTGTGCATTGTAAAGAATGTCCTTTGTAATCCTTGAAAGAAAAGGAGTGCAGTTAAATGAAAGAGTGTTATTATTTAAATTATCTCATGGGAAATTACTTCATTCCCTGCATAATGACTAAGTGTTTAGATTTTTTATTTTAATCTTACAAAAGAAAAATAATCATATGAACAGGAAAATTTTGTTACAAGAAAAGTTATGCTTACCATCTTAAAAAATTATGATGCAAACTTTGAAAAATCAATGCAAATTATAATGAAAATATAAGGAAGCATAAATGAAAGAGAAAGAAATATAAGGGAAGTAAATATGATAAAAATATAGAAGATATACAGAAAATATAAAAACATATATATACACACACTTATGCCAACTGATACACATAGTGACCAAGACAAAAATGTTGACTTTCAAATAACATTGAGAATGGAAGTCAACTAAGAAAGCAATAAATTGTCAGAGTTGGGAAAGCATGTTTCTGATGTAATTGTCTTTTTCTGTTGTCATGTATCATCCTCATTGCTTTGTGTTATCTTAAAAAATTGCTAATGAAAATCAAAGTCTTACAAATGTAAGATAGCTTGATTTTTTTTTTTTTTTTTTTTTTTTTTTTTTTTTTTTTTGCATGTTGCTGGGAATTTCCCTTACCAATGGAACATTTCTGACAAGTGTATAGTCTCAGACCCAGTAATCCACCACCAAAGGTAAATTTAGGAAGCAAAATATTAAATACTTCCTTTAAAAAGGTCTTTTCCTATATTTGAACTAGTACTTTAAGCTTACATACCAATTGATTTAAGTGTTCCCAGCTCTATTTACAAAGGATCTGACAGCAATCAAGATAATTCCCATGATTAGATGACATCACTGAGAGTCATTTCATCAGCAAAAGTCTGCATGGAGTATTAGGCAAGACACTGTGTTAGAAACCAAGGGAAACACAAAACGGTTTCAAATGTGGTCCTTATCCTCAAGAAGAGTACAACAGACTAGTAAAGAAAATCCTGGCCGGTGGAGTAGATGAAGTTGAGATGTCCATCATGAAGTTGAGTTGTCCATCACCTTCAGCTTTTGTTGCTACACAATTTGAAGTATGGTATGCAGCAAATACAGAGTATCCTTGTCAATTTGGGGGGATAATATAGGAGTACAGAGAATGAAGTGAAATGAGAATTCAACATAGTCACAGACTCTTACATTTAAGAAGCAGATCCAGCCAGTTCACACAGAACTGAATTAATTCAACTCAGCCACTTCCAAAAATAACAAGCATGCTTTCTGACATATGTGATGGTGGCAAGTGTAATCCATCTTTGAATAAAACCATAAAGTTTATTCAGAGGTGTGTAGGAGAAAGGAATTATGTACATGTAAAGCCTTAGAAAAGGGATATCTAGTTCTAAAAAAACATACTTATCCCATTACACAATTTTGAAAATAATAAGAACACAGCAGAAAGGTGCTATCACACATGCAGCTAATTCACCCATGACTAACAGAGCATTCATTTCAGCCAAGTTTATGTCAACAGGTGAAACAAAACCATCAAGGAGCGGGCAGAATTCAGAGGAAATCATATCAATATAAATTACATCTCTGAGTCAACACTCTGCACAGATGCAAGGAGCTAGTAGCATAAACCTGCCCCAGGCAAACTTAAAAATGCTGAAAAAATAGCCTATTTGCACAGGTGAGGATTCTATAGTTGTCCTGGCAGAGATCTTGCTCGATTTTAATTTGCTCAAAACTCATAAAATACTTTGACAAAAAGTCAGTCAGCCTAAAAGATTAAAGCAAAGAAAAAGATGACAACAGTATTACTGTAATAAATGAGAAATGTTTCTTTTCTAAATTTGAATACCATTAACATTTTAAAATTCCAAAGGTAACTGCAGAATTTTTTTTTTTTTTACTTAGAAAATTAGCATCCTTACTATTTACCTTTTTCATCCGATAGTTTCTTTTTTTTTTCTGTAAGCAAATTTGAGTTCAATCTTCTTTCACAAATGGGTGTTTGTGAAAACTTTTGTAATCTCTGATGATGCTACACAGACTTCATTAGGCAGATATATACTTCACACCTCTGCAAAAGCCACTGCTACCTCCAAAATAAAATGACCCTACTGTCATCAGTAGTAACCAGAAACAGATCACATTTCCCTTTTTTTCCTAATAGGCCTTGGTGAATTTTTACCTACTAGCTTTTGGTTGTTTTCAGTTCAGTGTGTTCCTTGAGAAAGAACACCTCATTAACTTATTTCGAAAACCATGAAAAGAGTGGCCAACCATCCCTGTTTGCCCAGGACTAGCCTGGTTTTAACTCTGAAAATCCTACATCCTGGGAAACCCTCCATTTGGTGCAAACCAGAAAGCTCATGTTTAGAACAAGATAATGCCAACTCCGTTTCTGTATTAAACAGCATCATCCAAATTCAGGAATCACAGCCCATTGTAATGGCCCATTTAGATACTATCTAGGAGACAGACTGTCTCTGTCAGCCTGTAAATCCACCCAGCTGTCAAAGGGCAATATACTAAATATAGAAGGATTCTGCTAATACAATCTCCCCTTCCTCCTATGCCCTGATCTCTCATCTCGTATCTAAATAGTCACAGTCTAGTATTCCACTGGCAGAATAAGCTCAGTTACCAAGGAAAAGTACTGACAAGACCTCTAGCTAGGCCTTTCCCATCACACGCTTCCCCACTGAGAAGAGTGGCGCAAGGTAGTGGGCTCATCCTAGTGGGTGCAAGGTAGAGTGTCACACGGACAGGGACGGAGGGTTGGGCCGGGGTGGGAGAAGGGCAGTGCTTTGGACTGAAGTGCCAAGTTTTGCCTCAGGCCAAACAAAATGCTCTCTCCCTCAAGATGATGATACTTTGTTATTTTAAGAAAAAATATTTTTACAGAGAGAGTTACTTATAAACTGTCTAGGTTACCAAGAAATCATCCAACCCATTCTCTTAGAATATATTAGGTAAAAGAAGACTGAATTGAGGCAATTTCCTTGTTTTAATTATATCCAAAGACATAGAGAGCCTCATGGACTCACGGATCTCAATGTTGAATCATTCCTTTGCATGCTTAGATGATTTTGTTTTGCTGTAATTCTTTACATTGGATCTTTGGTTTACATACACTGGCGCCTTCAGAGTATGCTAACCTGTAAGAAAAGAACTGCCAGCACAACCTCCCAGTACTTTGTTCTCTCTCCTTTTATAATTGCAGTTGCAATTGTTTTTCTACTAGTAGCCAGGGATCCTCTATGTCAAGTCAACATAAATAACACACCTAGAAGAAGATTCAATTAACATAATTCTTATTTTGTACATAAAGAAACTAAGCCTGAATGCTCAGAGAGAATTCAGTGAGTACACATTTCTCTCCCCTCAAAGAATGTCCACAATCTCCAAAGGGCCTCTCTCTGGGAAAGAATGAAAGAAGATACACTGGGCACCTGAAGACACAAATGGGGGTGGGATGGAGTGATAGAAGCCTCTAGGGCTTTGAGCCCAGTATTGCAAGAAAAGGAACAGACCACTTAGCATGCAGCAGCCGCAGCATTGGCAATGACTCTTAATGGGACAGACGTGGAAAACTCACTCATGCTCTGCCAGTGGGGAATAGAAACAGAATTTAGTATTTAAAAAATTTAAAATTCAGCCACTGAGTCATATATTACTTGGTTATAAACTGTCTCGCATGTTAAAGACTATATTCTAGGTAGAATGTCATTTTTTTGGCAATGACATGGTAGACTGCTTACATGTCTGAAAACACATGTTAATTTTAGTCCCTCCACTCTGTTGCCTCTACAAAGCCAAATATATGTAATAGATCCAAAGCAGTCAGGCACACCACATTCCAGTAAAATGTTAATTTTAACTTACACTGGCACAGTGAACATTTGACTGGAGTACCTTCATTCACTGAATAGAAGGAGTAGCTGAAAGAGCAACCTACAGCAGCATCCAAGAAAGATGTATGTATATGTGTGTGTGTGTGTGTGTGTGTGTGTGTGTATGATATGTATATATATAGATATGATTCATAAGGTAATGGAAAAGGTTAGACTTAAATGGAATTCAGTGTAATGCAGATTGACGCTAGTCGTGGGAAAGCCTCTAGAACTCCCCAACTGATGTGCCGCATTTTTGGATTGCAATCTAGTCTGTGTCTGGCAATGAAAACTCCAGAATATTTGAGATCAAGTCCAGTGTTACAGGCTGCAGGACTGGGTCACCAGGCACTCAGTGGGCCTCATGGGTGGTACTAAAGCTTAACAAGTGTTTCCAAATGTCTGTCACTTTTTGCTGAAGCAGAAAAGTATTTTGCATTTTGAAAGTACCAGTGGAGGGCCGGGCGCGGTGGCTCATGCCTGTAATCCCAACACTTTGGGGGGCTGAGGCGGGTGGATCACTCGAGTTCAGGAGTTTGAGACTAGCCTGGCCAACATGGTGAAACCCTGACTGTACTAAAAGTACAAAAAAATTAGCTGGATGTGGTGGCTCACATCTGTAATCCCAGCTACTTAGGAGGCTGAGGCAGGAGAATCGCTTGAACCTGGAAGGTAGAGGTTGCAGTGAGCCAAGATCGCAACTCCAACCTGGGTGACAGAGTGAGACTCCATCTCAGGAAGAAAAAAAAAGAAGAAGAAAGAAAGTACCAGTGAAGAACATCAGACCACTGTCAGTTCTCTGTCATGATCATGGCTGGTCCTTAGATGAGTGGTTTATGTCACTCACAGCTTAGCCTAGCCCAACTGCTGACCTTGGGGTGAAAGGCTTCCAGTCTCATTGCCAGTCCCCAGACCCTCTTGCCCTTTCCTCCTGCTTCATGTTTTCTAGACAACAAATCTTAGATCAGTTATCTACTCTATTCATCTGTTAGAATCCAGTGTCAAGGCCACAAGCAATCAGCACCATCATAATCACTGTAAATCCGAGATTTATAAAAGACAGGAAAAACCTTAATAATCCATCTGTCCAATATGTCATTACAATATAAATAAATAGCATTTGGTGATGAAAATGTGTTTGGGAAATTGTTCCCATTTCTGGTTCCTATTATTTCCATTTATAATCTTGAACACATAATGACATAGGAAACTAAATGATGTATGTATGTGTGTGTGTGTGTGTGTATATATATATATAATTTGATTTGATTCTAGACAATTATTATTTCAGAGAACATTTACACTTAATAATATACAATATTCATAAAAAGACTAATCAATTTTTTCTTTAGGTGAATGTTTGCTTTCATTTTGCAAGGATATGACATCATGGAACTTGGTGTACTAATTTGTTTTGCACCAATTCTTATCCTCCACTTTCCCACCAAGCAACATCTACCCTTCCCTCTGCCCCTTACATACGTTGCCTAGAGTTGCATTAGAAGCATGGCCTTGACCTTCTAATATTCATATTTTAAAATGTTCTAGAAAAGAACTGAGGTTACAAGAAAGGGTAACATCCACACTACAGAGCTTCCATAATGGAGAGGTACACCAAATAGAAAATACACACAAGAAATATGATTTGTCTGAAAAATACCCAAATGTGTGATAAAGAAATGTAATTTACAATTGAAAGCAGAACTAAAGGAAAGGCAAAAACTGAAGGTAAAGAATGTAATTTAACAAGTAGCACATTTAAATATTCCTCAGAAGCAAGGAAACTGAAGCCTGCCTAGAAAGATATGAATCTAGGACCCCAGAGGAGATGGCTTTCCCTCTAACGAATTATGGTTGACACAGCACATACAGATGAAGTCTCAAGCAGGAAGTGAAGAAAGAGATAGCCAGACCCTCGGTGTTTCTCAGGATAAGCAAGTTTTTTCTTCAGCATCAGTATGGTTTTGGTCAAACTGAAAATGATACCATGTTCTTAGAACATCTAATTGCCTCCATTAGAGTAAAAAATAAAGAAATCAAAGAATAACAGCTTTTTTATGGAGCAAAAGGAAAGATCCACAAGTATATTTTAATGAATGACCTTTATCCTTCAGACTCTATTTCCTTCATGCTTTTAAGAATATGTTTTATTACAATACCTAGAAATACTGAAAGCAAAGCATTTTTTTAAACCCCACAACATCCATGAGATGAAGGCAGCATGATTGAGAGGCCCCATAGGTCCTTCAAAGCAATAATTCACACAGCCTAAACACCAATCTTGATATAAACTTGCCATGTGACCTACTGTGAGTCATCATTGGCCTAGGCATAGCTTCCTGAAAAATTACGATATCAAAAATAGCCATCTTCAAGGATATGAAAGACTCATATTGAAAATGCTGTTTTGATTTCCTATGAGCAAAGAAAGTACTATACAAGGAATTTAGGTAAAAAATGTGGACAGTAAGTCTCTCTACATTGAAATTTCCCTTATTATAATGTATTACAAGGGACATGAAGTATCTCTTCCTGGTGGCTTTCACAATTTTAAAAATATTTCAAAGAAAATAGCTTCTAAAGTAAAAGTGAAGGGGAAATGGTGTTGAGGTCCTAGTGGCACCACCAAATGATTTCCTGTGTGGGGTGTCCCCATGCCAGTCATCTTGGTGTGGTCCCAGCAAGCAACATTAGAACAGGAATCCTGAGGACCATGTACTGAGGGAGTCTGGTAGACCCAAGAGATACTGGAGCAGCAACAAGTTGTTATTGAACTGAATGGGAAATTGACACCACTTTTCTTACAATTTTTCTAAAAGATTAGTTCATTCAATATGGAACATAATACTTTAGAACATCTTGATGGCTGCATATCTAGGAATGAAGAATAAGGTCTTTAAAGATAAGCTAACTTCCAATATTGGTGCTGCCTATTACTAGTCATTGTAGTAATGCCTACCTGGGATTTGGACAAGCTACTTAAGCTCTCTAAGCCTCACTTCCCTCATTTGTAACATGGAATATTATACCTATGTCATAGCATTTTGCTTATCTTAATGGTTGGCACATAATATGAACACAGTAAGGATATTTTACATATTATATTAACCTGCTTTCTTCTCTTCAACATTGCAATATGAATATAAATATAATGTTACCCAAAATTGAAAAAGGCACATGAATCATGTAAATATAACTGGGTAACTTTATGTAGAAATAAAATTATGTAGGAACCTCAACATAGCATAGTTCTTGAAATCCATTAATGGGATCTTCATATAGATAAGTCTTTATCCCAAGATACTTGTGATACTTTAATAATTAAAATTCTCTGAATAGAGAACAAGATGAACATAAAATTCTGTTCCAGAAAGAAAATAGTTTGGAAATAATGTATTCCTTTTCTAAGAATAATGGCCTCATTTCTTTTAAAAATTAATTGCATATTGCCTATCTTTAAAACAAAGAAAAACTCTCTTTATGTATGTATTTCAGACAGCATGTACTTTCCTTTAAATCCTGAAGTATATTATTAGTCTAAAGATAATACAGTGGTGGTGAAGCAACAATCAGCTTAGATGCTAAATATTTATAGAGTTTTCTTTTAGCTAAATCTGCATCTGCTCTACACATACTCTTTGTGGATATACCAAGTTCATAAAGGAGTTTAGTGGACATCCCTGAAACAACTATACTGTATTATTGTTACAAACGGGGCTGTCCAAGCCAGAGAGATGAAGTTGTTCTCTGACACCACTCTGCCCAGGCTCTTACAAGAAGAGGTGCAGATAAGATACAAAAGCCCTTAGAGTTTCCCTTGCAGCAGCCATGAGAAATAAAGAGACAGGTGGACTAAAACACTACTCACCTAAAGCCCTGCTATTTATACTTGAATATTGACTATGACACTTAATAGTCAGTTCAGCAAATACCTAACAATTTCCCACTGTGTGCCAGGCAGTCAGCTAGACCCTGAAGTTCCGCCCACCCAAGAGCAAGACATTTTTACAGGTGTATAATTTGAGGGAGAAAGTGACACCAACAGAACTCAGTGCAGGGCAATGTACAAAAAGTGATGATAGCACAGAGAAGGGGTCCCTCACCCGGCTATGAGATGAGGGTCAGAAAATGATGGAGGAGGTGATTTCACTTAAGCAGAGGTTTTTTTTTTTTTTTTTTTTTTTTTTAACAAAAATTTACTTATGGGTAAGAGGCCAGGCAGTAAAGCAGAGAAGAAGATGTCAGTTAAAACAAGAATAAGAATGGTGTAATTTTGGGCTGGCGAATGAGACTGGAGAAAAATCTGCTTTATATTTATTCCCTTGGTTTTAATAATAGAAACTAATTCTATTTAGTGTGGCAACAAGCTTAAGAAAAGATGATAACTCCAGAATTCCTCATAGCCAAGTGTGATCATGTGGAAGCTGGTGGATAGGACTTCCAGAAAGCTCTTTAGTGGAAGTGTAATCAGCAGGGGCATATCCTATTGCCTTCTCTTTCCTCCTCCTTCCCGTTGCCTGGAATGAGGATGTGATGGCTAACGTGGCAACACCCACCTTGAGTCACACTGGAACCTTGACAATGGAAGCCACATGCCTTGATGACTTTGTGGAAGTGCCAAACTATCCCTGGAATGCCTAGTCCTGGACACTTAGGAATAAACCCCTTCGTGTTTAAGATACATGGCTGGGTCTCTGTGATTAGCAAGGCAAGCAATTTCTGATGCCAAGCTGGTTGAAAATATGAAGGGTAATTCTGTGAGTAGGTGACAGAAGTTGTAATGGTCCCTATAGCTAAAACAGTTAAGAAACTGTGTGTCTGACGAGGTGTTCAAATTAATGTTGAATCATCTCAGAATAAGGGTAGGCATTTGGGTGACTTAAGAGGAGCTCCTGCAGTCTTTACCATATGGAGATCATCTAAAACACTGGTAGCTGAACACAAAAAAGGGAGAATTTGCAGGGTCTATTATCTATTGTTTTATTCTTAAGACTGAGTATATTATACATAGTTTATATGATTATTAGGAAGATTTCTTGATTAGAATACAAGTACTTACCTCAGTACATAGTATATAATGGTCAATAAATAGTTACTCATTCTAAAATGTGCTTCTTAACATCTAATATTAAGTAATCAGATAATATTTGTTTTATGCACTTTTAGAAACTTTGTCCTTTTCACATTAATAAACAGTCACTTACAAGATCTCCAATTATTACAGAAAAGATAGACAAATTCCAATAATGATAAAAATACAAATTCCTAATAAGTAAATTTTATATTCATTGTAACTTATCTCTTGAAATCAGATGTATTGCTGGAAAATAACTGATCTCTGAGGTAACAAAATGTAGGACAATACAACAGGTTACTTCACAATAAAATATTTTTAAACAGGTAATAATTTTATACAACATATTACTAAAATAAAAAACTATAAAACCAAAAAATGGTATAATACTCCTGCTCTCTAACCTAACCTGTTATTCAGTTTTCCTTTAATTTCATGACCAAATGAATTTGAGGAGAGATAATGTCATCAAAGTGCTTGCAGAGAGAGAGCAATATCCCTGCTATAACTAGCTATACCTAGTCTTCAACGTATTTTGACTTAAATTCCCTCATTTTTAAATAAAGGGGTTGGATCAACTGACCTCTTGTGTGCTTTGCAGCTGGGATATTCTATGACTCTAGACTGCACTCAAAATAGGTCACAAATAATGAAGACATTTTAGAAATGTTGTGCATTGTATTTTGTTCTCACTTGTAATAGCAAATAACTATAGCCTCAGCAATCATTATAGTTTTACTAGTCTCAACCTACAAGACCATTTGTGTAATATAAAAGAAAAAAGATACAAAAGAAAAACAGGTCATTTCAAGGGGTAGACAGAGCTGCTTGGACTGAACATTTTCTTTATTTCATAGGTTTGTGCTTCTAATAAGGAGGGAACACCTAGTATTATTGTTCATTTTATTACTCCATTCTCTCACTAGGAAACAAATGAAAGCCTATGCTGATTTAATGTTATCTACAGAATCAATCCTATCTTCCTGTCCCAGCACCAAAAGCTCCTCACAGTCTTGTCACGCCTGCCTGACCCCCACCTCATGCTCCAGTTCTCAACAACACACACCATGGGCTCCCCTACACTGCACTTCTCACCCATTAACAAATCACAGCTTCACATCCTTGCACACAGCACTCAGTTGGTTTGCAATGCCCTATCCCCAATCTTGTTCTTTTCCTAGAAAACTCAGACTCATGCTTTCTGACCCAATTCACACTTCCTTAGTGGACCCTACCTGGTCTCCCTTGAGCAAAGCCAGATGCTTTGTTTTCCATGTTTCAATGTTCCCATCACACATGGTTCTCTTTTACTGTGAGAATATCTAATGCAACAATGCCAGCTTCCTACTCCCCTCCTGGGAATGCAGAGAACTCCGGGTGGCTGAGACCAGGTTTGAAACACTTTGTCCTTTCAATGTTAATAAAGATCTATTTAGAAAGTCTCAATTTTTACAGAAAAGATATATAAATACCAATGAGGATGAGGATAAAATCATACAACATGCAGTTATATTATGGAATGACTGAATGAATACGTGAACTAAGCTCTAAGAAAAAGAGAAGAAAAACAATGACGTAAAAATTAAAAAAAAAAAAAAACTGGGCTAATATAATTAATGTATCAGTAAAGTATGCCAATGCAGAGGTGGCAGGGAAGGCTGTATAAAAAGTGAGACCTGACTGGGAGACTGGGAGAGGGACTGTTTTATTTGTACCTTCAAAAAGTATTGAAGTGGACCTAGGCAAGCATGGTCATCCTTAGGAGAAGGACACATGGTCCAAACTGGCCAAGGCCCAGAGTGTCCAGGAGGGGCAGACAGCAGGCAGCACAGCCAGGCTGGCACAGGGCACCCAGGCCAAGCCACCTGGGCTCCATTCTGCAGGCAGAGAAGAGCCACTGTAGACGGGGGGGGGGGGGGGGGGGGCAGCTTTGTTTGTTTGTTTTTTCTTGAGTAACTGAGACACTTGATCAAAGCAAATCTTTATAAGTATTGATGCAGCCATACATGGGATGCATTAGACCAGCAATTCTTGAATTGTGTTTTGTAAAAGACTAGCTCCAGTGAGATGTTAGCAGAACACACACACACACACCCCCTTACTCGCTACACTCAAACTCTCCTGGCAAATGCTAGCCTAAACAAACTATAAGAAATGCCTTTATTGCTGGATTTCTTAGAATCTGGAATATGGTTATATATATCATAAAACTGCAAGATTCAGACATAGCATGTGATTTTTTCCCAGAAATGCTGAAACGCTTCCCTCGCCTTGGCTTCAGTGTCATCTCCCTGTTTTCTCCTGGTTCTCCTTCAGCCTCTTTAGCTGCTCCTTCCTGGTTTCCTTTTGGACAATATTCTGGGGCTCAGCCGTTTTTTTTTTTTTTTCCATTCCACATAGATGTCTCCAGTGAATTTTCTACTCCTGCAGACTAAACACTCCTCTGTTTTCTTCCAGCACCTTTCCCTGACTAGCCCTCCTCCAATGCTGAGGTAGGTGGTCTTCCTATGTGCACACACAGCACCCTGGGATACTATATGTGCATACTTTCAGCGTGGTCTTTGCCATGTTCTATCTCGTTGTCTTCTCCCCCAGACTGTGCAAGGGCTCCAGGCTTTTCTTAACTGTTCCTTCAGTACACGGCACATGACACAGAAGCTGACTCTGTAACATTTAGTTGGCCATCTGAGACCAAATACTTGGTCTTAAAGAGTCTCAAATGTTCTTAAAGGGTTACGATTAGAAACATACCACATTGGTCAAAGAAAGTCTCTTTAATCAGGAGTTCTCTATACATGCAACAACTGTTTGAAGTCATTGTTAAGCGAAGTTAAATAGAAACTGTCATGGAATTCCCTAAGATCAATTCTTTTGCTTTTAATTTTTGACATTATGTGAGATAATCAAGAAAGGCCCTGTGTCACCACGGTGTCATACAACTTACACCACAGGGATCTGATTTTATTCCTATTGTTCAGAATAACAGCAATATAAATCAATCTTTAAACTAAAAGTTCCAATAAATAATCCTTTCAAATGAAACTCTGTCTAAATTTTACATTATTCATATGTTCAAATGATAATGAGCTCATAAGCTTCTCTAATACCTCTGTTGAGACACTGATTCCAGCTGTGGTAACAGTCCCTGAGAGTTATGTGACAGACAGAAAATGAGACACTTACAGGACATTGGCCTTTGTGCTACTGTACCCTATTGGGGCAGAAAAAAGCTGTTCACTTAAAATGCTGAGATCTCTCCTGTCAGGTCTGGAGGGTGGATGGGAGATACAGTCTTTTGATTTTAACCACAGATGTTTTATGCCTTGCTCTGAAGCAGTGGGAGGAAGAGGGAGACCAAATGGAGACTAGGAAAAGGCCACTGGAAAGGGCTCTACTGATTCTCTAAGGATGGTGTGCCTGGGAGTATCTTCTTGAGACACTCCCTTATCTCTGCCCAAAATCACCTGGACAGGATAATAAAAAATTGTCGGCAGGCTGAGGAGAACCCAGGCGGAGGCTCAAGAAAAGAGATGTCTAAGACTTTTTAAATATATAAATATATGGGGTACCAGTGCAATTTTGTTACAAGCATAGACTGTGTAGCAATTAAGTCAGAGCTTTTAGGTTATCCATCACCCAAATAATACACATTATACCCATGAAGTAATTTCTCCTCATCCTTACTCCTCCCACCCCTCACCCTCTGAGTCTCCGCTGTCTATCATTCCATTCTCTACGTCCATTTTTTTAGCACCCACTTATAAGTGAGAATGTGATGTTTGGCCTTCTGTGTCTGGCTAGTTCCACTTAAAATAATGGCCCCTAGTTCCATCCATTTTGTTGCAAAAATTATGATTTCATTCATTCTATGCTCGAATACTATTCCGTTTCACGTGTGTGTGTGTGTGTGTGTGTGTCACATTTTCTTTATCCAATCATCTGTTGATGGATACTCAGGTTGATTCCACATCTTTGCTATTGTGAATAGTGCTGCAACAAACACGAGTGCAGGTATCTTTTTGATATAATGATTTCTTTTCGTTTGGACAGGTACCCAGTAGCGGGCTTGCTGGATCAAACAGAACTAATCGATGATTGATGATGCTGGTACTGGCCAGTAACTAGCGAGAGACAAAATAATTAGCAGGGCTGAAAATGCCAACACTCTGAGATCACTGACCTTCAAAAGCTCCTCAAGAGTCCTGAGCGTGAAGCCCAAACATGTTCATACAGCATTCAGAGACGACCTTTTATCATCTGCCCTCTGCGCATCCCAGAAGCCTCTTTTTTAGTACACCTTCTATTCTACTCCATAACCCAACCGCATGAAGTTTTCTGACACTCTCAGGCATCTTGTACTATATATTAGATAATGTATCCCTAATACCTAGCAGAGTACTGGCATATAGTTGGCTTACTAAACATTTGCAGAATTAGTGAATTTTCCTATATCCAGGTATCCAAGAAGCACAGTCTAGATCAATGAGCACAATCTCAAAGCCCTGGCACAGTGACATATTAATGGCACACAGATAGCGACTAGTTGTAAAGTAATCTCTTATTAAAAATAAAGTACTATAATTGCAAATAGTCTACTTCCCTTTCACAAATGAGGTGGGTTTTAATCTTAACCCCTAATAACACCATTTTCATTCATTTCCATCTCAGTATGCTGTCCTACAATAGCAATAAGCAGGAGAGTTAAGGCTTGAGCTTGAAGAATTGTACATGGTCCATGCTGTGGCCTGAGGTGTCTGCCCACCTGAGCTTCATCTGTCAGGTGTGTCAGGCAGATACGTAGGGTGAGAGTAGCTTCATCAGAGGATCACAGATCTCTGGCTTCCTTCTGTGGCAAGTACATCTCTAAAAACAAACTCTTCAGAGCCAGATGACAAGAATGGCCCAGACAGGCAACCAGGGAAGGCTGGGCCCAGCATACATCAATGCAGAGCATCAAATTCAGAGTAATAGGTGTACAGTTGCCTATTCCTGCCTAGACAGATAGAACTACATCTCACACGGTAAAATGTAGAAATGCAGAGAAGCACATGCAACTGAAGAAGATGACCAGAGCAATAAGGAAGGGCAACTGAGAGCTAAGAGAGAGCCATGCCAAAGACTCCAGGACCTCGGAGTAGGCCCGGCACCAGTTATACACTTGGGACCCAGTACTTTCCCATGCCATCACATGGCATACTTGGGATTATGTGTTACTTAAAATAATGTCCTTAGGGTCCACCTTTCCTGACAGACACAAGCAGGGCCTGTGACACTACAGCTTCTGGCACACAGTTGGGCACGTCACAAACGTCTGATGAATGCATGCACTCTTGCCTTCTCATACCTTCTTGTCAAGTCTTTAGTGAGAAGGAAATGCTGATTAAAAAAGAATTAAACTTATGAGTGACTCCCAGTTCCACTGGAGGTAGAGACAAGGTCTGATTTGTGTACTACTGTAGTTCAAGCTCATAGCACACTGTAGTCATTTAATCAATATTTGTTGAATAAATAAATGAATGGATTCATGTATCTTATCTAGCTATATATTTGCTGAGTTAATTTGATAAATTTAATAATTTGCTTCTGACATAATTTCACTTCATTCTTTCAACAAACCTAATAACTCACTAGGTGCCAGGCACACAGCTGCTAAGGGAAAAGAGATGTGAGCTACAATTCCTGTCCACATGAAAGTCACAACCTAAAAAGGAGAAACATATAAACAAATTGTAACAACTTTTCTGAATTCAAAAGCAGAGGTTTGTGTATTTAAAACAGCTTTAGTCAGAGAGCATTAACAAAGAAAGTCCCAAATAGGGAATGTCCCAATCAACCTCCTAATTATAACCAGAGATCACCCACGCTTGAGTTTGCCAGACAACCAACCTCAACAGTAAGAATTACCTTCCTGATGCCCCCGAACAAGTATTATTCTGATTACAGTAGTACTGCTAGATAACCCAGTTTCAGACATTTTCATTATCATTTAATATTCTAGAAAGTATTAAGGAGAAAACTGTATAATGCTGATGAGCCTATTCACTTCAGCCATCCTAATATCACACCAATTATAAGACCAATTATTTAAAAGGAAAGCTCTTAATTTATTTATACAAATTTCAGTGTTACATAAGCAAATTTGCCATCAGATTTTTGGATCTACAGATTAAATAGTATGTAAGTATAATGAGAGCCTTTAAGTTCACACTTTCCTGTGAACTTAAAGAAAAATCTTTTTCAGAATACTATAAGCCTTTCTAAACAATTGTTAGTATATTTTTTAACATTGAGTTGTAAGGTGTGTATTTTCCAAAAACAAAACACAACTCCCATTGGTAAATAGTGATATTGAGATACAACAGCTAACTTCTATTTGGGAACATTTAGTAAGTGCTCCCTTTAATGCTCTGTCCAGAAATGTTGATCATTTAAAATATAAAAGAATATTATACAATTAAAATTGTACTTACTCAGCATTATGTAATATTTAGTACTTGTTCTAGTTATCTATTGCTACATAATAAACCAAAACTTAATACATTATTATTGTTTATGGTTTAATATTTGTTTATTGTAATTATTTTGTTTAATGACATAAAAATAACATAATTTTTCATGGTTTTGTGGATTAACTGGGTTCTGCAACAGTTTTCACTTGGAGTCTTTCTTGCAGTTGCAGTCAGTTGGCTCTAACTGAAGTTATCTGAAGGCTCAACTAAGCTAGAAAGACAAAATGGCTTACTCAGATGACTGGCAGTACATGTTGGCTACTGTGTGGCATGCCTATCTGGCCTCTCCACATTCCTTGGGGTCCTCACAACGTGGTGGTTGGTCCCAAGAGATATAAGCAAAAGTTCAAAGCTTATTCTGTTCCAGCCTCGGAGGTTCTAGAACATCACTTCTGCTGCATTCTATTGTCCAAGCAAGTCATTTCATTGTTCCCAGCTCAGATTCGAGGAAAAGGAAACTGGACTGTACTTGTTAATGTAAAGAGCAGCATGTGCATACAGGGAGGAAAGAGATTACTGGCACCATCTTGGAGACTACCTTATTACACCATTATTCCAACTAATGCACATTATGTTCTAGATGGGTAGGTGGGTAGTACTAGCTTCCCCTCCCTGCAAAAAGCTCAAACTAGGCAAAGACATATTGAATGAGAATGCAAATACCATTTTAAAACTGTAGAAAAATCACAGCCAATGCCTCTAGTCAGTTCAATCCCTCACATTAATGTAACTCTACTCTTGTAAACTTAACTATAGTAAAACTGAATTTTGTTCCACAAAATACTTTTGTCTACTTTCCTATGGGATAATTAACTAATCCAAAAAATTTGCCAAGAGAATGAAATCCAGCTTATTTAAAAATTTCACCTTTTATTCTCAAAGCCTATCAAAATCCAGAGAATCATGATTTTGCATGCCTGGACCAGAAGTCCTTATTTCAAGAACATCATTTGGCATGCCAAAAAAGTATTCCTAACTGGGAAATTTAAAACTTTCTTTTCTGGTGATATTTAAGAGAGCTGACTGGCTCATGGGCAGAAGTTACACAGAGATTAAGAATAGAGGGCACTCTGCCAAGTGGGTTGATGACCATCAGAAAGAATTTTCACAAAGGAGAAATGAAGAAAGGGGGTAACGATGCTGTCGGTCCCTGAAAGGAAAGTGATTTTTCAAGTGGTCTGATTTCCCTTTTACAAAAGAAAATGCCTTATTGTGATAGAATAAGAATGCTCTACTGCATGCAGGTATATATTTGGAGCCAAATAAAATACAATAGTATTTTAAAGTCATTTATCTTAAATGATTTCTTGGCAAGGCATATAAAATTCCCCAAGAAATATATGGGTTGTAGAAACAATAAAAAATTCACCAATTCCAAAATTGAATTAAAGATATTTTCAGACAGTGACAATGAGGCATATTCTCTTGTTCCTACAGGACAAAAGCTGATGAAGTTTAGAAATTATAAAAATGTTAAATTTTCTCCAAAATCATAATAAACTATTTTTTAAAAGTTATTAAATTTGTACATCTCTTCTTCTTATCCAGACATAAAGACAGAAACAGCTATGAGTGCTCCTCAGGCACTTAACCAAGATAATTGTGAATCCAGTATCTGCTCCTCCCCCTCCTTCCTCTCTAAACCCACAAGCTGCTCTTCCTATCTCTATGTGGAAAATCACAATACCCCAAAATGCCCCTTGTAGGCATCCTAGATTCGTCTGTGACTCCTCCCTATTCTTCACCACCTATACTGAGTATGTCTAAACTTTGTCCAAACTTTGTCAACACTTATCTCAAAGGTGTCCCTCATATATATGCCTGACTCTCAGATCCCATGGCCATCTCATGTGGGTCCCTACTCCTGCTCACCTGGCTCCATCATGTCTCCTGACTGGGCCTCCCTGACTCAAGTGCTGCTTCCTTCAATTCTTGCTGGAGAATGATTCAGAGCAACCTTTCAAAGAGATAGAACTTATAATTTCACTCCTCTACTCGAAACCAAACCAAACACACATAATAAAATGTTTTCACAATTCATACCAACTCCTCAATCTCAGCCTATCTCAACATAAGTCATCCTTCAACATGTATCCTCAAATTCAGTTACAGTGGACAGGCCACCCTTACTGTATCCATAGATGTACACTTTGCTTATGCAGTCACATTTTTTTCTGGCCTGCCCTCTACCATACTCCTTCAAACACAACTCAAATATCACCCTCTATCTCTAGTCCTGGAATCCACCAGCCCTCCTAATCTGATTCAACCAACTTGCTTTTGTATCTGTTTCCTAAGCTTTTTATGCCTGCCTCCTAATGTGTCCATAAGGATTTCAAACTGATTCTCCCCTTAAAAGACTCCTTTCTGTTCTCAACCAAGGCTGCATATACTCTATACAATGCTCCTGGAGCTAGGAAAATTCTTCTTGCCTTTTCCTCCCTTTAGCATACAGCAGCCCTCACTCCTCCTGCCTTAACATCTTAATTCACATAGAATGAGCTCTTTTCTTTTTCCTTCAACATCACGGTTACACTCATTCACATGCTTCATCAGCTTGATGTATTGGTCAAAAAGTTTTTGGGATAATTTTCAAATCCACATCAATAGACCACCCAAAGCCTCTAGATAAATTCAAAGGTGTCTGATGCCTAGGAACTCTGAGATACCCATCCTCGTTTGGACTCAGAGACTCACGGTCTCACAGTGTCAAGAGAAAGTGCAAAAGGCACATGTCTGTTAAACCCAGACCTACAATCTGAACAACGTGAGGATCAGGGATGAGAAAGTTCATGAAAGAAAATTAATAAAATATAAAACAATATAACAGACTTGCCGTTACTTGTAACCACTGGCGATTCCATTTTAATTTTGTAAGAACTAATTTGGCTATTTCTGCAAACAAGGCTGGAGAGAACTGCAATCTTAGAAACCTGAAACCTGTATAAGCTAACTGGGTTTTTGAAATGGTGTTCAAAAGGCAGAGTTTCTGAAATAACTTTCTAATTGGTCCAGGTGCCTTCCATGTTGAAATCAAAAGTGATTATACAAGACATGAAGTTTTCTGTGGTAAACAGTTACAAACAACAATTTCTTTTGAACCTAATGTTTATAAAATGGGTATTTATGAGGTTGTGTCCTAACTCACTGAGTGACTGCTTTGGCTCAATGTATCTAATGCAATGAAAACATACACTCTATAATTTTCAGATGATCCATAGTTCCTAAGACTAACATGGACTTGAGGCACTGCACACAAAGAGTTCAGCAACTGGCATTTCTCTACCCCATGTAGTTTGGAGTGGTAAAGCAGACCTTTGAGACAAAGACAACAGAGATAAGAAGAGAAAGGTCTGGCAGCATACCTGGGGTACCCCCAAGGCCAAAGGCCTTGGAAAAATTCAAGTCTTTAAACCAAATCTCAGTTTAAAGCTACAGTGTGAAAACTAAGACAATCTTGGCCAGGCATGGTATTTCTCATTTATAATCCCAGTACTTTGGGAGGCTGAGGCCAAAAGATCACCTAAGCCTAGGAGCTCAAGACCAGGCTGGGCAACATAGCAAGATCCTGTCTCCACAAAAATTTAAAAACTTAGCCAGGCATGGTGGTGCACGCCTGTAGTCTCAGCTACTCAGAAGGCTGAGACTACAGGAACATTGAACCCAGGAGTTCAAGGTTGCAGTACACTATGATTGCACTACACACTCCAGCCTGGGCAGCAGAGCAAGACCTTCTCTCAAAAAAAAAAAAAAAAAAAAAAAAAATTTTCCCCAAAAGAGGACCTGCTTCCTCCAAATAGCTTTCTCCTCCACCACGCAAGCAAAAAACAAAGACTATGAATGGGACAGGAAAAGGTAGATCTAGACAGGGATGAGAAATGACTCCAAGTGCCAGTGCCCCGAGGGCAAGCATGCTGAGGCTTGCCTGAGGCTGCCAGGTTCTGACTGCATCCTAGGAAACAGAGCCCCTTTAGAGAAACCATAGCAAAATGGCCTAAGTTCACATAGGGCCTCTAAATAGGGGTGCTTCCCTGACTGAATGGAGGAGCTAACTGGACATGGAATGTAAGAAGTTCTGCTTTTATCAGCTCCTGGGCAGGAAATTAATCTAGAGCCATTAAGTGGGAAAAGTTATCCCCAAAACCCTCTACAGTTAAAATAAATCACTACTCATAGGATGTGGAAAGCCACAAAGAACATCACCCCCAACTTAATAGTGACAAAAAACTGAAAAATTCAGTCATTCTTTCAAGCTTAAGGTCATGAAACATTTTGTGAGCTAAGGTCACAAGACAATCAGATGAACTAAATGTCAAAAAAAAAAAAAAAAAAGGAACACAGAATGGTCTCACCTTTGTCAGAGGAAAAGAGAACTGTCACAAAACGGGTAGGAAGAAAACAAGTGATGGTTGATCCTTAAGGATTGCGGACTAGCATTTAGGTTAGAATCCTGGGGACCCTGGCACATGGAAAGTCCACAGCCACTCATCTCTTTTCCACTGGCTCCATCAGCATTCGTACAAAAGATTAGATGCAGGGCAGGATACCTTAGAGACCCCCCTGGGTGGCACAGACAAGTTCTGAGGGTGGAGTAGGAGTACTTGAAGGAACCCATCTGCTTTCTCTCTCTGTGCTGTGTGCGTACAAGGTGATGAGCAGCGGCTGCCAGGGAGCAGCACAAACCACCCAGGCCACAAACCTGCCTCACACAGGAAACGAAAGTCTTTGCCTCTGAGTGAGGAGGGAGACACCTGCCACATCCCAGATGTTACTCTGCTTTGACAGGAGGCAAAAGCTACCAGCTGCTGGGAACATGAAACTTTCAGGTGCTGTGGTCCCAGGCAATGACCCATGGCCTCTGGACAGAGACAGAACCTGCCTACATATCCTGCACTGACATCCAGGGGAGCCCAAGAACCCAAGGGATCCACAGGAGAGGTCTGCTGCTGTGGGAAGAGGGGCAGAAACCTCTTTCTCATGCCCCAAACCTCTTTCTCATGCCCCAAACCTTCTACTCCAAAGACACGAGGTGGAGCTCACCTGCCACAGCCGGTAGGGCCAGGAAACCATCCACCCTCTAGGCCTGTGCTGTCCAACAGAGCTTTCTGTGGTGACTGTAATGTCCTATATCTGTGCTGTGGCATACAGTCGTCACCAGACACATGTGTCTATAGAGCACCTGAAAAGTGGCTAATGTGACTGAAAAAGTAAATTTTTAATTGCATTTAATTAGATTTAATTAAAATTTAAATTTCAATAGCCATATGTAGCTAGTGGTTAGGACATTGCAGCTGACCCTGAGTGGAGTCAGAGGCAGGGGCCACCTAGCACCAGGGTAGAGGCAGAAATGCTGATAAAGTCACAACCCTGAGACTCAAGTGCAGAGCACCTACCCAACTAATGCTAGAGCAGGGGCCCCAGGAAAGCCCTTTGGACTACTTAAGTCTCGTGCCTATTAACAAGCACCAGCAGGCTACTGCCAGTGGAGGGACAAAGGCAGAGAGAGAGAAACATGTTCTGTGGCAAAGGTACACAGGATCTGCCAAAACCTTATGGTGAGGAAGGATCCTCAAGAAAAACCTGCTGAGCCTCCAGGCCTCGCATGAAGAACACAGCAGCAGCAGTCCACTCGCTGGAGAAGCTTATAGCCTCTGGTGACCACAGGAACAACAAACCCCAAACCTAGCTTAGCTCCTGACCAGACTGACTCAAGCCCTTACTCACATTAACAGCCTAGCAGAAGAAGAAGTATACCTATTTCCAGGCATAAGCAGTGTTTACTTTAGTGCCAGGCCTTATGGAAACGCTTTTAAAATCCAAGTGAAAATGCTAGAGATGAAAAACATAATATCAAAGATGTACTCCTTCAATAGGCAGACAGCACAACAGAGGTAGAAAAATCAATGAAGTTGAAAATATCAATAGAAATTAGAAACACAAAGAAAAACACTGAGTTTTTTTTTTTTTAAATGCAAAGGAAACAAAAAGAGAATAGGGCATTCAAGAACTCTGGAACAATATCAAATAGTCTAACATGTGTAACTGGTGTCCCATAAGAAGACAGAAAGAAAGGGACAAAACAAATTTGAAAAAAAAAAAGGCCAAGAATTTCCTGAAATTTAACTAAAGATAGCAGACTACAGATCTAAGCTGCAAAATACAATGAAAACACAACTAGGTACAACATAGCCAGAAGCTGAAAACAACAAATATAAAGAGAATATACTGAAGGAAGTAAAATCACCAGACTTCACCTCAAACCCTGGTCTCTCCAAGAAAGGTCAATGATTAATTGGATTTTGGCAAAATTATCTCCCACATCTGGGGCTTTTACTGCACCCTATAGACAATAACCAGAGAGTAAATGGCTTTATGTTCCTTCTAGAAGGCATTCATGCAGTCACCACAGAATGCAAACTTGGGGGTACAGGCCTGACACAGCATCTTGGGTTGTCTCAGCAAAACTTCCTAAAGATGTACCTTACTGAATTAGATAGCTTATTTTTTTTCTGTTGTTGCTAAAATGGAATTAAAAACTTTTAAAATAGGACCAGAAATGTCTGGGAATTAGAGTTATTTAAATGCTTATGTAATGTGAATGCAAAATTGAAACTGAAATGTGTTATGGCCCAAATGTAACAGTATCTTTTTTGACCGGAGTCTTACAAAATGCAAATAATACTGGGAAAATATGACCTTGCAGAGGTTGTTCCTCTAGAATATTTTTTAAAATCTCTTTTTAGTTTTAATAATAGTTTGATTGTACTAGCTGATAACCTTAGTAGGCTTTTGAAAATTTGAACTAATATGCAAAGACTATCTGTATTTATTCAATGCTTAGGAAACAGTATTTTCAAAATAAAACTGCTTGGGTAAAATATTTAAAAAATGCACAAAAAAGGAAAATTTAAAAAGAGTTTGAGGTAAAACCCAAAAGGCTTACACATATTTACCCTGTTCCTTGGATCTTCTACTCATTGTGGGGGATCCTGCCTAAAATCCTGAGTGCTCCTGGTCTATACATTCTCTTGAGTTCCCTTAGTCAAAGCCTAGAATTTGTTTTCTTTCCATGCAGTTAATGTCAGAAAACTTCTGACAAGGGACCATCTGCAGCTGAATACTTTGGAGACAGTGTTGGAATCCTTATATCGAGGTTCAAAAATTCAAAAGGATATGGGACTTTTAAATTTGGGGTCATTACTGTAATTTGTTTAGTGTGGAAATACACCAGAAAATATATGAGCCAATGGAATGAGAAAATATTCAGTTAAATAATAGGCAAAAAATTGCAAATGGTCTCTGTAGCCAATCTCCCTAGGTTCAAATCTCAACTCTGCCACTTATTTGTTTGTGCCTCAGTTTCTTGTTTTTCAAAAATAAATCATAATAACAGCTACCTCATACAGTTATTGTGAAGCTTAAATAAATTAATAAATGCAAAGGTCTAAAAGAGTACTGGCATGTAATTAGTGATTTTGTGTTTATTTTTATTCATCTTAACTATCTGTATTATTCCCATTAATAACTTTATATTAAAATGAAGTAAAAACCAACTCAATTGAATTGGAAATGTCTCACCTTCTTGAAAAACCCCCAAAATATTTTTTCTTGCAGTGATTTAAACAGCTTCTTCTGTGTTGTAATTATGTCTACCTTCAGTAATCAAGTAAAACAACATCATATGTAAATTTCTGTCAATATCACTGGTTTCTATTAAGAGGAACCAGGGCCCCTTTGCCTATGTCCGCATCTTTTAAATAAATATATTATTGATACATCTGTGACAACTGCTCACATGTAAAATAACTTCCTAATCTAAAGCTAATTTAAACCTCTTTCATAATACTCATTGTGAAATATTTTGGATATTGTACATTTAAATCATGCTATTATCAACAGGAATATCTGTCTAATCCTTTACGGTTTATGAAGTACTTTTATATCTAGGAAGTACTCCAATTCCTAATATTCACATAATATGAATATGATACTACAAACTAGAAAGAGAAACCTGCTACAGATTTGTTTTAATGAGTGGAGAAGCTCCCTCTCTTCACCACCAAGACAAATAAAGTATTTTCTTAAGGGGACCTCAGAGGATAGATTTTATGTGCTGTCAAACTGAAGTGGAGGGCTACAGTATTATTATACCAGGAAGAATATTACTATTATGTGTTTTCTCTAAAGTTTTCTTTTATAGCTAAGGTAAAAGTAAAATCCAGGAGCGGTTTAAATTAGAATTGTTCTAAAGGGGATTAGATAAGTCTCTTAATATTTGAAAAAAAATATCATTTACATACAGACCATATGCATTTTAAAAGGCGAAACTGAAAAGAAACTGAAAGATAATGCAGTGAAAAGTTGAATAGAGCAAAATCAACAATAGCTATTTAAAACAATACAAAATTTCTATGTGGAAAGTTCATTTAAAGTATCTAATTGTGCCTTAAATGGAATAGTTAGCTATGAAATGGTGGGTGATGGTGAGTAAGCTGCTTACAGTTTTTTAAAAGCATGTGAAACAGATGCTTGAGTCTGGAAAAGGCATAGATAACAGAATGACAATAGTTCAGTGAGAGTGTTGACAGCAAAGGAACAAAGGGTACAGTGGGAAGAATAAGCCACAGCACTAGGCATGCCCTGTGAAGCACTGAGTTACACTTCCTTATTTTCCACTTGTCCTGGCAATTTATCTGCATTGTCTTTCTTGCAAACATACTTGCTCATCAGTATTACTTAATGGTCAAATGCTGACAAATTTGCAGACTCTATTAAAAAATGTTCCTATTACTGGTGAATGTTCTGTAAGAAAAAACTTTAAATATTGTAGTATTAAAATGTTAAAAATCTATTTATCTTGCAGTTCATTATTTATAACTTCTGAAAATTGATTCCTGATTCAAAGAATAAAAACCTTTTTGGGGTTTCAATTTGTGTTTTTTTTTCATTGTTTTATCTTTTAAAAAAATTATCCTTAAATGTCTATCATAAATATAGATATATAACTTCCAGTGTATTGCCTTTATTTTGTAATATAAAGTTAAATATATTTCTTTTAAAATAAGTATGGTTTTCATGATCAATATTAATGAAATAGAATATAATCTTACCCTGGTGTGAGTACGAATGTGCATCTTCAGTCCATCATTTTTACTGAATCCTTTTTCACAGTAAGGACATTGATAGGGACGCTCACCTACAAATAAAGGAAGCCTGAATGTCAGAAAAACGTGAAGTAGCAGAACCAGTCTTGTGCTATCATTTCTCATACACTCAGATCCTGGCCACCACACATGCCCTGTGCTACTTCAAGTGGGCTCCAGGCACAGTGGGGCAGACCCAAGCATGGGCCGTGCAGGACAGCAGTGGACTGTGGCCTCCTCTCCTGTGGAGAGCGCACTGAGCCCAGAGCACTTCTGATACTCAAAAATAAACATTTGCCAGTAGCATATTTGCTGCATATTCCTTTTAATACTTGAGTCTGAATTAAATCTCATAATTTTAAGAATTTGTTAAAAATATTTTATGTTAATCAATTTGCTCTCTCACTGTACTACTCTTTAAAGAGGAATTATTTACCTGATTTATTGACACCTTGTTTTGTTTTATTTTTTGTTTCATATAAACGAATTTGACTCAGTTAAGGCTGTGAGTTTCAAAAGAATTTCATAAAATTGGTGTATGTTCAAAAGGACCATTGGTAGTTAAACTAAATAATAATTAAGACACACTTTCTGATATAATCAAATACCTCTCACCTAGAGGCTATAATTTTGAAAATAGCCAAGATGTTTTTCAAGACAAGCACACGCATACACAGCACATTAAAAAAAAAAAATTCTACTGTGAAATGACAAAATTTAATCTCCAAAAGGGATCTGAAGATGCCCTCTTATAAAAGCCAAATTATTTAGGATGGACAGTAGCTCAAAATCACTAATTGATTTATTCTTTCATTTAACAATGTACTTACACAGCAGTATGCTAGACCCTGGCTGCAATCAAAGATCAATAAAATAAAATATTTTCCTTCAGCTAATGTAAAACTTCTGTCTTCCCTTCAGAGCCAGGCCTTCTGACTAGCAGTGTATGTTCTTCCTCTACTCTCTCATGTTCCATTTGGTTCTGATTTTAATCCAACCTGGATATCATGTGCATTATCCCAGTCAACTCCCTTATGGGGTCAACAATGCCCCTTGTTGCTTGATCCAGTGATCACTTTTCAACAAGGCCTTACTTGACCTCTCCCCTGTCCCTAACACTTCATGAAATGTACAGTTATATTCCTGGGTCTCAAGCCCCATTGCACAATGGCCTTGTACTGTTCTCCCAAACTTTGTTTCCAGTAGTGACATCATATGGAAGCACCTGCAGCAGTGCCCCCTGCTAGGCGGCATTTTCTAGCCTCTCCTCTTTGGAGAGGAGCACCCAGGATTCTCCCTTTGGACCAGGCACTGTAAAATGGTGACAAACACCCAAACTAGCAAGAAACTAAAAACAACAATCACAACACAAACAGGAACAGGTCCTTAAATGAGCTATCCAGACTTGCCAATTTCTCTGAGACAAAATCAACCTTTGTACTAGGTAAGCTGACCTAGACTTATTGACTTTAGGATCATCATGACTCTGGGAAGGTGTGGCTTTTCAAAGTCAGTAGGACAAAGGCTTGGTAACATTTAGGAAAGTATATCCTATTTTAACCCTGAGTTGGTAATATATGCTTATCTGAATTCCAGATCTCTATTGAGCCCCAATCACCAGGTATAGATATGTCTAACAGGTACCTTCCTTTGGGTATCTCACAAACAGCTTAAATCAGTGTGCATTGTTTTGAATTCGTTGTATTTATCCTTTGGTCTTGTGTGTGCTATATATCCTGTCCTGATTAGTTGTACCATATTCACCTAGTTAGCAAATAAAAATCTTGGGAGCCATTCAAGATAACCCCCCACTTTTTTACTCACTTCTCCCTCCATCCAGACTCTAAGTCATAATGATATAACTTCTCTGATAGAATGTTTCTATTTCAGGATGATGATATAAAAGGGACATCATAGTAATAGCAGTAACAGCATCGGCAGCAACAGTAGGAGTGCAGCAGGAGCTATCATTTATTGAGATCTTAATCATTTAACCTTGAACCACAAAGGAAAAGGACAGGAAGAAAACATAGCAGAATGCGACTGCTAAATGGTGGTAGCTCCTGCATCACACAATTCCAGATAATTTTGTCATTTTCTTCTTCATAAAGCTAAAAAAGTCATTTTTTAGATTTTCAAAGTTTATTTAACCTTGGTGATAGATAATAAAGAAGGCTAAAATGTTTCCTTCTTATTTATGAACAATAAAATCCATCAATAAATCAAATCTATATTAGGGATAAAGCATGATAAGAATAGCAACATGCTCTACACTTATGTAAAATTATTTTTCTAGCAAGCCTAAGATAATTTAATATTCATAGCTATTCTCTCTCTTTGTATCACATAGCTTTACATCTGGTTTTGTTCTCCAAATTCCAATAGAGAGGCCAGCAAACAAAAACAAAAGACTTGCAGTCATCAGGTAACTAATTATATGTTAATCCTAATATAATATACCAGGTTACTATTTCCTTTCATAACAGCCAAAATCCATCAAGCAAAGAAAGAAATATATAGTTAAAGACTAGTAAGGAATTTTAAAGAAGGGAACATAACAAATCCATTTCCAACTTTACCTACTGTCATAATATAGGAATTCTGTCCATAGACTTAAAAAGGCTAACTTCTTTTAAGACATAGCTTTTTAAATCCTTTTTTTGGAATGTGATTGTCTTGGGTTTGAATACTGCTCATCCTCCGTCCAGTTGTAACTCTGAGAAAATCATCAAACGCCATTGAACCTTTGAAAAACTGGATAAATTATACCTACCCTATGGGTGTGCTGACCATATATCCAGATTTGTCTAAAGTAGTCTCAGTTTATGCCTGTTATCCTAGAACAATGTAGTAATAGCTGGTTAATTTTACATGTCAACTTGACTAGGTTAAGAGATGTGGCCAGGTAGCTGGTAGAACATTATTTCTGGGTCTCTGAGGGTGTGTCCAGAAGAAATGAGCATTTGAATTAGTAGACTGTGTAAAGAAGATCCACCCTCACCAATGTGGGCAGGCATCATCCAATCCATTGAGGACCAGGATAGAACAAAAAGATGGAGGAACAGTGAATTAATTAATTATCTCTCTTTCCCTCCTCCTCTTCCTCCTCCTCCTTCCTGCTTCTCCTTTCTTTCTTTCTTTCTTTCTTTCTTTCTTTCTTTCTTTCTTTCTTTCTTTCTTTCTTTCTTTCTTTCTTTCTCTCTCTCTCTCTTTCTTTTCTTTCTTTCTCTTTCTTTTTCTTTCTTTTTTCTTTCCTTCCTCCCTTCCTTCCTTCCTTCCTTTCTTTTTCTTTCCTTCTTTTCTTTCTTTCTTTCCTCCTTCTCCTTCTCCTTCTTCTCGTCCTCCTCTTCCCCATCCTCCTCCTCTCCCTCCTCTTCTACTTCTTTTCTCCCTCCCTCCCTCCATCTCTCTCCTTGATCTGAGATGACATCCATCTTCTGACCTTGCATAAGGAGGCTCCCAATTCTCTGGCCTTCAGACTCCAGTACTTACATCAACAAACCCCTGCTGCTGGTTTTCAGGCCTTTGGTCTTGGACTGAGTTACACCTTTGGCTCACCTGGTTTGCAGAACTTCAAACTCAGGTTATACTACACCTCTGGCTTTCCCGGGTCTCTTGCAAAGGGCACATCATGGAACTTCTTGGCCTCCATAACTGTGTAAACCAATTCCCACAATCAATCTCCTCATATATATCTATACATATGCTATTGGTTCTTTTTCTCTGGAGAACCCTAATACAATATTACTCCCTTTCACTCTCACCAGTGTCTCAATTGGGACAATAGATACAAGGTCACTTGTTATGAATGGAATTGTGCCCTCCCATACCAAATTCATATGTTTAAGTCCTAAACCCCAGTACCTCATCATATGGCCTTACTTGGCAACTGGGTTGTTGCAAACGTTACTGGAGTAGTGTGGGCCCCTAATCAAATATGACTGATGTCCTCATAAAAAGATGGCCTTGTGAAGACAGAGACACACAGGGAGAATGCCATGTGAAGACTAGAATTACGTTGCCACAAACCAAGAACTATCAGAAGCCAGGAGAGAGGCCTGGAGCAGATCCTTCCCTAGTGCCTTCAGAGGGAGCATGGCCATTCAAGTGCCTTGATCTCAGACTTGCAGCCTCCAGAACTGAGAGGCGACACAGTTTTATTGTTTAAGCCACTTAGTTTGTGACATCTTGCTACAACAGCCCTAACAAATTAACACAGTCATCCTACTCTTTTTTTTTTTTAAGACGGAGTCTTGCTCTGTTATTCAGGCTGGAGTGCAGTAGCACAATCTCGGCTCACTGCAACCTGTGCCTCCCGGGTTCACTCCATTCTCCTTCCTCAGCCTCCCGAGTAGCTGGGACTACAGGTGTCTGCCACCACGCCTGGCTAATTTTTGTATTTTTAGTAGAGATGGGGTTTCACCGTGTTAGCCAGGATGGTCTCGACCTCCTGACCTCGTGATCCACCCACCTCGGCCTCTCAAATTGCTGGGATTACAGGCCTGAGCCACTGCGCCCAGCCCAGTCATCCTACTCTTAACAGTGGCAATTACTCTTATCACTGATGTCTACACATCTGTTGCCCATGAGGTCTACATAAACCACTCAGAACACCACTAGATGATTGGTATTTCTACCCCATGCCACTCCCCAACACTGAGCTGACATATCTGGGAAACTTGGGTAAGTTCAACTCTATTCCTTCATTCCATCCTAGAATGTACTCCAGCTTCAAAGTGCATCACCATGTAAATGGCTTTTATAAGCAATTTATTTGAAAACTATACTGTGTAGTTTGCAAATCAGCTTAGACTCTACATTAAACTTCTACCCTCTTGGTTGAAGGATGTTTAGGGCACTCCTGCCTCTCTTTTGGACTCCAAGGACAAAGCTATCTGCTATCTCCAAGAACAATGCTATCACACAATTGGAACCTGAAGGTTACCTGTACAGTCAACATGTTAATAACTACTAAAGTCATTTTCCTAATTTTCATATTAAAGATAAATTGTTATTCTTAGGTTTTCCTCACATTATGCATGTGATATTTGCCTTCATTATTTCAAATTACTGTGAAGAATGTTTCTAGGAAATATTTTCACCTACCCATAAAATGATCCTGCAGAGAACAAAAACTTATCTTCAATTTTAGTCAACTCTAAGAACACAGGTCACTGTCAGTACCTGGGCTCTGATGTACAATGTGATCCAACTTCAAATAACTACTATGTTTTAATATCTCAGGTATATTTAGACATTATCTCTATTTTGCTTAGGCTAGCCACAGTATTCAAATTCTGACTAACATGTAAATTAATTAATCTGAAAATTAGCCAAAAAAAGTAGCTAAGAACAAATCTAAATGGAAATAATAACAATAGCTAAAATGTATAGAGTCTACTATTAGGTTTTGTTCTACAGTTCAGAATGCTTAACACACATTAGCAATTTTAATTCTTGCAACAATATTATAATCTAAGTATTCATATCCCTAGTTTACAAATGAGGAAAGTAATGCACAGAAAGGATAAGTAATTTGCTCAAGATGACATAGCTTCTTATATAGTAGAGGCTGAGTTTGAACGCACTCTTAACCTCATGCCATCACATAAATTAGTAATATGGCTAGCATTTTGCATAAATTGGGTTAGACTTTCTAAAGTTAATGACAAAAACTCTGCTTCTGACAATAACAGTTAACATTAACCAGATCTTTCTGGCTGGTAGATTCCAGCATTCTTTTGGTTATCAATGCTCATCAAGAAAAAGTAGTGGGCAGATTAGGAATGTGTATTATGTCTTGAAGCAGTTCCCAAGTGAATTCAAATACTAACATAATATTAAGCTGTGTCTTGAGAACTACACACAGGTAGTCACTTTCAATGTTTAGAAGCGAAATACAATATTGGTAAATATGACATACCATCCTATGAGATTTAGGTATTAGATTAATAAAATAGATTTAGCAAGCACAGCAGCATAAATAATAATATTTATGTGTATATAAGCACAAAATATTTTTCATTTAACTAAAGGAAAATAGATGAGTTCTTTGCATCTCTTTAATTATGTGCTGACACTGAATAACATTGAAAGCCACAGTGTTTTCTTTGAACAACACATCAAGGAACAAACAGAAGCATGATGGTAACTATAAAAGTTGATTTTGGTTAATTTTAAAGATGCCACAAAGTGGATACTCCATGAAGCTAATTTATTCATTCATTAAATAGATTTTTTTTTTTTTTAGCACATACCATCTTCTAGTTACTGTCCTGGGCTTTGAGAATGCAGTTGCGAATAGTTTCACAAAATCACTGTCTCTTCAATTTTACTAGTGTAATGAGAAAGACAAGAAAAGTTAAAGAAAATACATAAGATAATTTCAAATGCTGATAAATTATACAAAACAAGGACAGAGGTTTAAGAAAGATCCCTGGGCTGGAAAAGTGGGTAGGTGAAGGACTTAGCTAAAGTCATTAGCAAAGGCAAAAGGACTGAATAAATGCAGTTCCTTAATGCCAATTTAACATTATTCAAGCAGACTTCTTATAGCTCTTCATCTTTGAATTGGAGGTACTTTAACTTACTCGGCTTGAAGTAAGTGTATCCAAATTCTCACTGCTGGAACACCTGAGATGGAAGTAGCTTAAAACTACATAATTTGAAATGTTTGGTGGGGGGGGGGTATTCAGAAAACAGCTCTAGAAAATTGGAGCTAGCCTTCCAAAGGCAGCTAGTAGTAATGAAAGGGAACATCTGGATGCCACATGGAACACCTAACTCGACTTGAGCCCAGCCTGGCCCCAACAAGCTACCTTGAGCCTTTGACAAAGAAAATGTATTATGATGACAACCACCCACTAGCAAGTATGGCTAATAACAATAGGAAAAAAATCAAATCCTAGTTTAATATATGCCTTTCAGATTAAAATTTATATATATTACCATATAGATGTTCCATATAAATGGAAGATAATTTTAATTAAAGACATCAGAAGAATTCTAGCCCTCACCAAAGGATTAACATACTGATACTAAAACAGCATCTTAAGAAAATTTTTGAAGGCAGTTTAGGATATTAATCTTACTGATAAAAAGATCCTAAAGCCACATCAGTGAATAGCTATCTACTGCAATGTAACCACCTCAATATCCAACATCTTGACACAAATCTTTTTGAAAATCTAAGTTTACAATACCTGAAATTAATGAAGAAAAACCTTGCAAATCACTTCAATCTTGATATTCTTAAATTAGAACATGGATTTAATTTAAGAAGTGAACTTGACCACTCTAGCAGAGACACAGAAATCAAAGTTTTGTTGATGCTACTAAATACACTGAATTAATATGTTAATAATGACCATGATCAAACTTGGAAGATTAAAAAATGCAAAACTGTGAAGATGATAAATTATGTGTCATGTATATTTTATCACAATTTTTTAAAAGTGTACAGCCAATGTGCCCTATGCTTTGAAACATTTATAAACAAGCAGCAAAGCTTAATATGTTATATATATATATATGTATAATAATATATATATAATTATCTGGATTAATATTAAAAAGACCATTTTCAAAAAGTAACTTCAAATAAACATTTAATTTGTCATTTAACATATTTTGAAAACCCAATGTAGATTTCAAAGGAACTCATAATTCATGAAATATGAAAAAGATGTACATACAGAAAATGTAATTTAAAATGGAATAAAGTCAAACTTTATTATTTTCAATGAACCCAAATTAAATAATGTTTAAAGATTTTGGAACCATAGCTTTACTTCTTACTTTGAGCTTTCTAACAAAAATTAGTTTTAGAGATGGCGACACTTTCAAGTGAAAAAGCAAATCTCAAAAGTGTATGTTTCATGAAAAATACTCTTACATCATTCCACATGGTTGAACTTTAAAATATATGTATTATATGGGAATTCTTTAGAAGAACTTTACATTTTTTTCCATGAATATCAGGGGATATTTTGCTTTTGTAGACTAGGAAATAGTTACAAAACAGCAAACTGAATCATTCTAAATGAAAATTAAACCAAAAATGTAATTGTGAAAGCACCACCCAATTACTTTTCCAATCCCACCATTCCAATCCCTTCAGTTTATGGAGTATTTAATAAACTAAAAGTACACCATAGAGAGAAATGAAATGCTACACTGACAAATAGTAGTAGCTCAAGTTCATTCTTGGCATCTTTCTGTAATCGAAATACTTTTTTTTCCCTGCAGCAAAAAGAGCCATGAAACCCCACCGACCTCACCGAACCCCACCTTGTTACTCTTGGAAGGCTCCATTAATCAAATTCTGAGGAATCTCACTTAACCTAAACAAGTAAACCCAAGGACACCATCTTTGAAAGAAGGACACAAAAACCTGAACTTGACATTTACTCCTTGAATATCTAGAGATCCTCTACTTTTAAAAGCTTAAAAGAGTTTACAGTTGTAATAAAGTGGGCAATAAAATGTAAAAATCAACTAAGAGAAACTTTACTTCTCAAAACAGTTTTTTCATCTGATTCAAAACAAATGGAGTCTGTTTTTCAAAATCTATTTCTTTCAAGGATGAATTATTTACCTTAAGAATCTTACAGCTACAGCGTCCCTCCCTCATTTCTGAAGAGATTCCAACTCAAAGGACATGAGGTTCATTGGGAAGAAGGAAAAAAAAAAAGGAGAGCCATGTGCTCACAAACTTTTCAGTTGGAAATCATAAAGCCAGATTGGGTGAATTTGTTGAGGGCAAAACAAAATGCGAAATTTACTGATGCAAATTTTAAAAAGAAGAATATGAAATGCAGAACGAAAAGAGGCAAGTTAATGAAGTGAAAGTAAAAGATTCCCTACTAAGGATGCTCTTGCTTAGCCAACCAGGTGTATAAATGACCCCCATTCCATGTGACTTGTCTAAGGGAGCAAGACCACAGACAAGAAAGGGTCTTGATGGGAGTGCTGGCAAAAGCAAGGGGACTGTTCCACAAACGGCAGAAAGGTCTGAACAATCCAGACACTGGCCAAGTTTTCAAGGTTCTGACCCCCAAACAGAAACTCTTCCCTGAGTGTCCCACACTGCGATGGCAGGGAGCAATTTCAGTCAGGGAAGGAGTGTTCTTCATCATCGATCTGGTTTTGTTGTTAGGGAGTCAGAATTTGGTGAGAAATTTATCAATCATTTCACCCAGTAGTCTTCTATTTTTAGGAATTTCTACCAAAGTTTTATTTAACCCAATATTTATGAGTATAGATGGTGAACCGTGGCCATGGAGTAACTAAGCAGTTAAACCTTTGGTGCCTGCACACAGAGCAGTTTCCTATAAATAGTGCCAGCAAGGAAGTATCAAGAGTATGTAATATTGAGTAGCAAGAAACCCATAAAATTATTCTCTCTCCCATAAAACTAGAGAAGATATAAAACCTTTCCCAGCCTAGAAGCACAGTGCCGATTTGCAGAAGAACAACACAGAGAGTTATTCTGGGGTGGAAAAATAGTAGCAACAGCAGAAGAAAGCACAAATTAACGTGGGTGATGCAAGTTTAATAGAGGTATGCCATTAGTATTATCTAATAATTTACCAATAGATAAAGGTGTTCAAACAGTTGATGTAAACTGTGGCCTAGGCCATGCCCATTTTTGAGGATTCCAGTATACCAAAAAAATGAAGACATGAACTATGTAAATGATGGTATATTTTAAATGACCTATCTTATTAGTCTCAGTGATATTATTAATTCATTTGCTTATTGTTCATAGCATTATATTCCAGGACAAATGCCACTCCCTCACTTGTCACTCTGTGCCCCTTAATCCAACCTATAACAAACTTTGACATAGCACTATAATTTTTACATTAAAAAATTAGGGCCTTTGATATATTTGAAGAAAGAAAAAATAGATAATCATATTACTAACGAAAGCCAAAATGAATGTCTGTTTCTTAAGTTGTTAGACATACTTGTCATTAACCCAAAATCAATTGAGTAGGAGCTGAGTATAGAAAAAAGAAAAAAAAAAAAAGAAAACAGTGGAAGAAAGGGTATATTCCATCGATGTGGTTGTGGATCAGAAATTATTTAAAGTGTCAATATAACACTGAGACATCAAAAAACATGCAGTTCAAGACTTTGTTTACAAGAAAATTCCATTCAAACATTTCTTGGGGAAAATCTGAAGCTTCTAAAGTGTGATGCTAAGGAAATCATGTATTTCTAGATCAATTCTACTCAATGTTTCCGTCAACTCTTAGATTACCTGCAGGTAAGAGAATATTTGATTTGGTTTAATGTTAGTAATGAGACACTTAGAAAATAAATATAGCAAAATAGGTTCTCTCTCAACATATAGAGGTCATCTAATTCTTATTAAAAATGTGTTAAAATGTTGTTTTAAAATGTTTAAATTTTCACTTGTGTTTACAATTCAGTAATCATCTATTTTTTAGATAATTTTATTATTGCTCTATAATTACTTATAATTATTTAAAGCTACTGTTTTTATAAAGTTGGACAAATATTCTAAAAGAATAAATTATTTCCTTTAAAAAAGCATTCAAGAAAAAAGAAAAACAGTGGTTAAAATCCAAATACGATAAAATAGTAATATACTGATTCTTTATTTCTAAGTTGATCACAGGTATTTATCCAAAAAATTACGTATTTCCTAAGACAGTGATTTATTACTATATTCAAATAACAACGTGCAAGCAAGCCTGGAACAGAAGGGCCTACACAGCCGGTATCTATTAACATAGAAAGCTGGTTGGAACTGTAGGCAAGTAATTAACCTTCTGGCCCAGAGCTTTAAAAACCCAAAAGCAGTTCCTAGAATTTCTTCCATAATTTATGAACAACTGATGGAATTCATGTCACAGTCTGTGGATTCCCTTGCTGAATTAACCTCAGCTCTCACTGACCCTAAGAAGCTATAAACCAACAGGAGACTGTGCTCTACTATTTCAGCTGACCCACAGAGTGCCATCTCTGTTGTTCCAGCATAGGAAGCCAGATGATAAATTACAGAGCCGCCCACCAGGCACAATCCTGAACATTCCCCTTCAATGAAGATGACAACAACACACTGTACATGCACGTTCACTCACCCCAAACCAGCCCTGTTTGACAGCAAACCCTCATCTATACTCTATAGATGATCTATATTCTGCAGCTAAAGTTTATGAAAAGATAAGCATGATGACACTGGGAATAGAGGGTCAAACAGTGTATCAAGGGAGTATGAACACCTGTGACTAAATACAGAAACACATCAGCAACGCTAGCAGCAATAGCTCACAGTATCACATGCTTACATTGTGCAGGCACTATGCAAAGTTACTTATATCTTCATTTGTTCCTCAAAACAACACTATGCAGTTAGGACTTTTTCTTTTTTCTTTTTTTTTTTTTTAGACAGAGTTTCACTCTATCGCCCAGGCTGGAGTGCAACGGCATGATCTCAGCTCACTGCAACCTCCACCACCTGGGTTCAAGCGATTCTCCTGCCTCAGCCTCATGAGTAGCTGGGATTACAGGTGTGCACCACCATGCCCAGCTAATTTTTGTATTTTTAGTAGAGATAGGGTTTCACCATGTTGGCCAGACTGCTTTTGAACACCTGACTTCAGGTGATTCCCCCATCTTGGCCTCCCAAAGTGCTGGGATTACAGGCATGAGCCATCACACCCAGCTGGGGCTATTATTATTCCGTTTATCAGAGATGAGGAAACTAAGCTTCAAGGAAATTAACCAGCTCATTAATGTTCATTCAAGAAGGAAATAAATAGAATGGAGTTTGAAGCCCGTAATCTGACTCCAGAATCAATACTCCAGATATAAAGGTGGCATTAAATAACAATGTATTACAAATACAAATTTTATGGTAGGAAAGTTTCTCCATAGCTGGAGTTAAGTTCTCAGTTGACCATAGGTAACAAACTATAGTTTCTATGTTAAAGTTATCTTCAATTGGTTGATATATCAAAAACAAAATATTGTCAAATATGATGAAAGGAGTGTATGTAGTTCTATGGTATGTTCAAGAGTAATAGGAGGGGTCAAGGGGTATGTCAAAGAATAAGAAATAAAAATATCAGCAATGTGACATATTGGAAAAAGTTTAAGCCTCGGTTTAGTTCTAGCTGAACCACATACAAGTTTTATGGCCTTAGGCAAATCATTGCACTTTGCTGGGCATTAGTTCAAATAAGAGGCTTGAACTAGATTGCTGAAACTCCTTTCTATTCCAAAGTCAAGAATATTATTTTTTTATTCTAAAAAAGCAGATGCCCTGTGCACACTTGCCACATTCTCATTCTAATTACCAAACTGTGCAGAATAAATGGACTTTAGAAGGTAGATACAAGATTTGTGAAAAACAACATTTTCAAAGTTAATGGAAAAAAAGTCTTGTGAGACTACAAAATGGTGGTAATGGGAACAAGGGGGGAGAAGGAGGATGCAGAACGGAACAAAGGGGAAGCAAGAATACAAACAGTTGTTTATTTAAGGTAGTGAAGGACAAAATCAATCATAAAATGAAGAAAGTGGAGGATGTTTTTAATTTTAGACACTATCAACAAAAAATAAAAACATAAATACTAAAATTCCTCCCACAACTAACAGGTAATAATCCAATAGCTAATTTATCACTGTCTTGTAGAATGACCATTAGTCCCGAGCCAATTAACAAAAACACTTGTTTTAGAAACATTAATATGTATGAAGGAGACTGCCTTTAATGTTCCATAAAAGAATACTGTCACTGTACTGAACAGGAAATGTTGAAAAACACCAACTGGCAAATTGGAAGGAAAAACCATAAACTGGAGTCCTATTTCCTCTTCATAAAACTAAGTGTTATTTGATATCATAAAAAAGAGATTTGATTTCCCAAATTATTGATGGACAGTTTGAATACTATAAAAACAAAATTAAACTGACACCTTCAGGCATACTTGGTATGGAATTAAAAGACTAACTCCATAAAAATCTCATCACATTGCAGTATATTCAAAGGTCCAACTGCCAATTAGCAACCATTTCCTAGAAATAAAAAAAGGGAAATTTAGTAAATACAATTTAATCATTATTTCCTCTGTATGTTACTGCCCACTATAAAGCTTGACTAGGAGAAAATGAACAAGTCAATATGTGATATGGTTTGTCTGTGTCCCCATCCAAATCTCAAACTGTAGCTCCCACAATTCCCATGGGTCATGGGAGGGACTCGGTGGGAAATAATTAAATCACAGGGTGATCTTTGCTGTGCTGTTCTTGTGATAGTGAACAAGTGTCACAAAATCTGATGGCTTTATAAAGGGGAGTTCCCCTGCACATGCTCTGTTGCCTGCCACCATGTAAAATGTGACTTTGCTCTTCCTTTGCCTTTTGCCATGATAGTGAGGCCTCCTCAGCCATGTGGAACTGTGAGTCTATTAAACCTCTTTCCTCTATAAGTTACCCAGTCTTGGGTATATCTTTAATAGCAGGGTGAGAACAAACTAAAACAATGAGAAAAGATCAATCAATAAATAAAAGCATCATTTGGCTCTAAAGCATAAAACTTTCATAGTACTAAATGATATAAGACTTTTATTTCCTCATCTTTTATACTGGGGGGCTTATACAATTTCTGTAATTCTTGTGGTAATTATAATAGCTATATAGAAAAAAAAAGAGATAACTTAAAACAAAATTTGAAGCCAAAAGACTTGTGTTTTATTACCTTGATAGTGGACAGGTCATTTGCTTCTCTGAATCTGAGCTTCCTCATATAGAAAATGAGAATAGTCCTAGAAATGGCTGAATCCTTTCAATGGCTGTGAAAGGATTAATTTAGATACGATATTTGAGAGAACTTTCCTCTTTCAACAAATTTAAAGATTAAAGAGGTGAGTCTGATCTGCCCTGTCCTTCAGCTTAAAATCTATTCATGGGAAGCTGTTAAGCAAAGTACAGTGTAATGGTAGTTATATATAATAAACAATGAGAGCCCCCAGAGCTCTACTAGATGAGATTTGCTACACAACTGCAAAAGACTATAATGTACTACACAATTGTTTGTAATTATTCCAGCTCCAATAGCACAGACTTGCCCTTGTCAAACAAAACAGGGCATTTGTCAGGACCAATTTCCTCTGTGTTCTTTCTAATGAGAAACTTTAAAAACTAGGAAACTCCAAGCTGAAATCAAACAGGAAGTTTGGTGCTGGTTAACCACATGTTGTTCTTTATTCCCTCATTTAAGCACTGTAACTTTATGGGCACTAGTGAGTTAGATCTTGAACCATGTTATTAACGATCATCTGTTATACGGTTTCCCACCAATTACATGACAAAGCAACAGGATAAAAAATGGAAAGGAAAGCAAATGTGGGTGGGCCCAGCTCACAGATTGGGAAGTGTAGCATTTTCTTCTTTAACGCCAGCACTTCTCAAAGTGAATGCTATGGATTTTTCTAAGTAGTATATGAAAAAATGATTTTATGGTCAACTAAATTTGTATTCAAATCTGGAACTTCTTACTCTAAACCCATGCATCTTTTTACTATCATACAGGTACTGCAACCCACTTGTAAGTTATTTTATCTATTGAACAAGCATTCACAAGTTCTCTTTCTAAGCCAGACAGTGCGCTGAATGGTAAAAAGTAAGGTATCAGTTATGGGCATGGCCCTAAGAAAACTGAGAACCCACAGACTACTGAAGATGACCACAGGTGCAGGCAATTGGAAGCAGGCTGTGCTGAGGAGAGTAAAGGAGCATGGATATGTTGACCTAACAAGGCAGGGGTAGCGGACAGGTCAGGCAACACATCAAGAAGAAAGTAACATGTAATTGGAGACTGGAGAAAAGTGAAAGAAGGCCAGTGAGCAGTCTGGAATGTAAACAGTGAGGGGTCGGTAGTTGATAAGTCTCATGAGAAAAGTCTCGGGCATTCATTTTGTACAAGGCAAGGGGAAGTCACTGAAAGTGTTTAAGTAGGATAATAAAATGACCCAGTGAGCCTTTTTATCAATTCTTTAAAACTTCTTTTCTAAGGCTGACAAATACTTTCCAGTGCATTTCAAAGAAAATGTCTGAAAAACCCATGAGAAGAGCAAATTTTGTGGGATTCCTTTTCAAAGAAGATAAATCTATTCTAACTGGTGTGAGATGGTATCTCATTGTGGTTTTGATTTGCTTTCTTCTGATGGGTCAAGTGATGATGAGCATTTTTTCATGTGGTTCTGTTGGCTGTATGAATTGCCTTCTTTTGAGAAATGTCTGTTCATATCTTTGCCACTTTTTGATGGGGTTGGTTTGTTTTTTTTTGTACAATTTTGTTTGATTCTTTGTAGGGTTCTGGGTATTAGCCCTTTGTCAGATGGTAGATTGGCAAATTTTCTCCCATTCTGTAGGTTGCCTGTTCACTTGGATGGTAGTTCTTTTGCGTGTCGTAGCTGATCTTTAGTGGTCTAATTAGATCCATTGTCAATTGTATTGGCGTATTGCTGCCAGCTTGCTTTGTGTTTTGACGAGTGACGACGAAGTCCTTGCCCATGCCTATGTCCTTGAATGGTATTACTAGGTTTTCTTCTAGGTTTTTATGTATTAGGTCTAAACATTTAAGTTCTCTAATCCATGTTAATTACAATTTTCGTATAAGGGAGTAAGGAAAGGATCAGTTTCAGCTTCTACTTATGGTCTAGCCAATTTTCCCAGCACCATTTATTTAATAGGAATCCTTTCCCATTTCTTGTTTCTCTTCAGGTTTGTCAAAGATCAGATGGCTGCAGATGTGTGGTATTATTACGAGGACTCTGTTCTGTTCCATTGAGGCTATATCTCTGTTTTGGCACCAGTACCATGCTGCTTTGGTTACTGCTGCATTGTAGTATAGTTTGAAATCAGTAGGTGATGTCTCAGCTTTTGTTCTTTTGATTTTAGGATTGTACTTGGGCACATGCGGTGCTTCTCTTTCTGGTTCCAAATGAACTTTAAAGCAGTTTTTTCAATTTCTGCTGAAGAAACTCATTGGTCGTCCTACCTTGCTGATGCCGCGGATGGCAATTGATCTACATAAATAACGCCTTGGGCAGTATGGCCATTTTCACGATATGACTTCTTCCTATCCATGAGGCATGGTATGTTCTTTCCATTTGTTTTGTGTCCTCTTTGATTTCACTGTAGCAGTGGTTTGTAGTTTCCTTGAGAGGTCCTTGACATCCCATTGTAGTGGGTTCCTAGGTATTTATTCTCTTGAAGCATTGTGAGTGGACAGTTCGCTTCGGATGATTGGCTTCTGTTTGTCGTTTATTGCATGATACAAGAATGCTTGTGATTTTTGGCACATTAATTTTGTATCCTGGAGACTTTGCGATTGTTATAGCTTAAGCGCGATGAATTTTGGGCTGAGCAATGGTGCGTTTGTTTCCAATTACAGTATTAGAATCATGTTATCTGCAAACAGGGACAATTGGACTTCTTTTTCCTACTGGATACCCTTTCCTTTCTTTCTCTTGCCTCTCGCTCGCCCCTGCCAGACATTCTCCTCGCCACACTGCTGAATCCCAGGATTTGGTTGGAGACAAGGGGCCTCCATCCCTGTCTGTGATGGATGGCGAGCTTTTCAAAGGGATTTTTCCAGTTTTTGGCTCATTCATTATGATATGGCTAGTATGGCGTATTGCCCCATAAATAGCTCTATATTTTGATGGTACGTTTCCCATCATACGAATTTATTGATGCGTTTTTAGCATGAAGGGCTGCTGAATTTTTGTCAAAAGCCTTTCTGCAATCATATTGACAGAATAATCATGTGGTTCTTGTCTTTGGTTCCTCGTTGTTTATGCTGGATTACGTTATTGATTTCGCGAATGTTGAACCAGCCTTGCATCACCAGGGATGAGCCAATTGATCATGGTGGATGAGTTTTAGACTGTGCTGCTGCATCCGGTTTGCACACTTTTCTATTTGAGGATTTTGCATCGATGTTCATCAGGGCATCTCTGGTTCTAAATTTTTTTTTTGTTAGTGTGTCTCTTGCCAGGCTTGGTATCAGGATGAGTTGCTCATAAATGAAAGTATAGGGAGGATTCCGCTCTTTGTTTCTATTGATTGGAATAGTTTCAGAGGAATGGCACCAGCTCCTCCTGTCCTCTGGGTAAAATTCAGCTGTGGAAATCCAATCTGGTCCTTGGACTTTTTTCCATGTTGTGTAGGCTATTAATATGGCCTTCATTCAGAGCCTGCTCTTGGTCTATTCAGGGATTCAATTCTTCCTGGTTTAGTCATTGGCGAGAGTGTAGTGTCCAGGAAATTATCCATCTCTTCTAGATTTCTAAGTTTATTTGCATAGAGGGATGTTATAAGTAATTCTCTGATGGTAGTTTGTATTTCTGTGGGTCCGTGGTGAATATCCCCTTTATCATTTTTTATTGTGTCTATTTGGATTCTTCTCTCTTTTTTTTTATTAGTCTTGCTAGCCGGTTCTGTCAATTTTGTTGAAATAGATGTTGATCTTTTCAAAAAACCAAGCTCCTGGATTACACTGATTTTTTGGAGGGTTTTTTGGTGTCTCTATATCCTCAGTTCTGCTCTGATTTAGTTTTTTGCCTATCTGTAGCTTTTGAATGTGGTTTGCTCTTGCTTTCCAGTTCTTTTATTGTGATGTAGTGTGTCAATTTTAGTCTTCCAGCTTTCTCTTGCGGGCCATTTATGCATATAAATTTCCCTCTACCACCACTGCTTTAATGTGTCCCAGAGATCTAGTATTTAGATATCTTTGTTCTCATTGGTTTCAAAGAACGTCTTATTTCTGCCTTCATGTTTGTTATGTACCCAGCTAGCGCATCAGGAGCAGGTTGTTGCAGTTTCCATGTAGTTGGAGCGGTTTGATTGAGTTTCTTAGGTCCTGATTTCTAGTTTGATTGCACTATTGTGGTCTGAGAGACAGTTTTTATAATTTCTGTTCTCTACATTTGCATAGGGTGCTTTATTCCTTATGTGGTCAGTTTTGGAATAAGTGTGATGTGGTGCTAGAGAAGAATGTATATTCTTTGATTTGGGGTGGAGAGTTCATATAGGATGTCTATTGGGTGCGCTTGGTGCAGAGATGAGTTCAATTCTTGGATTCCTGTTAACTTCTGTCTCGTTGATCTGTCTAATATGACAGTGGAGTGTTGAGTCTCCCAATATTAATTGTATGGGAAGTCTAGTCTTCTTTGTAAATCTCTAAGGACTTGCTTTATGAATTTGGCAATCATTAAAAGTCAAGGAAACAACGTGCTGGCGAGAGGATGTGAGAGAAATAGGGAACCTTTTACCACTGTTGGTTGGGATTGTAAATAGTTCACCATTATGGAAAACAGTATGGCAATTTCTCAAGGATCTAGAACTAGAATGTACCTATGACCCAGCCTCTCCCCATATTGCGTGTGGCCAGCGTATATACGAATGAAGGATGCATTGATTCATGCTGCTCATAAGGCAAGCACATGCACACGTATGTTTATTGCGCGGCACTATTCACAATAGCAAAGACTTGGAATCAACCCAAATGTCCATCTGTGACAGATGGCATTAAGAAAATGTGGCACATATAACATGGAATTACTATGCAGCCATAAAAAAGGATGAGTTTGGTCCTTTGTAGGGACAATGGATGCAGCTGGAAACCAATCATTCTTAGCAAACTATCCAAGAACAGAAAACCAAACACGCATGTTCTCACTCATAGGTGGGAACTGAACAAATGAGATCCACTTGGCTCAGTGCAGGGACACGGGGGAAGAAGGACCATCCATACACATCTCAGAGGAGCAGCCTATCATGGGAGGTGGAGCAAGAGGGGGGAGGAGGTTTGCATTAGAGAGAGTTCTCTGCATATGCGTGAGTATCAATGACGGAATTGGACAGGAGGTGCTTCAAGGCGCGAGACTGACGAGTTGATGCGGTGCAGCACATCGCATCCGCATGGCAATAAGTCATACATATGTAACAAGAACCTGCACATTATGCACATGTACCCTAGAACTTAAAGTATAATAATAATAAAAAAAAAGAAGATAAATCTAGCATCCTCAAGATGTATGAAGCATGAAATAATGACATTCAGCTTCTTCAGAAGACTGCTTCTCTAAGCAGTATAACTGTAAGAAAACAACAACAAAACAACAAAATGTCTGCTTATGTTTAGGGAATAGAAGTCTTCCTGTTGAAAGAATCAGGCTCTGGCAGAGACATGCACAAGACTTAAGCTATGAAGCTAGATGTTGAGGAAACAATTCTCTGGTCCACTTAAGTGGCAGCTGCATCTACACGGTTGCTCTCATTGGAATAAAACATCCCTATTTATTTATTTGTTTGTTTTTTGAGGTCGAGTCTCATTCTGTAGCCCAGGCCGGAGTGCAGTGGCGTGATGTCGGTTCACTGCAACCTCTGCCTTCCAGGTCCAAGCGGTTCTCCCACCTCAGTCTCCCAAGTAGCTGGGATTACAGGCACCCACCACCACGGCTAATTTTTGTATTTTCAGTAGAGACGGGGTTTTGCCACGTTGGCCAGGCTGGTCTCAAACTCCTTACCTCAAGTGATCTGCCCACCTCGACCTCCCAAAGTGCTGAGATTACAGGCGTAAGCCACCGCACCTGACCCCTATTTATTTTTAAATATGAAAATTTCAAACATGAGGAAATGTTGAAAGAATAGTACAGTGAACACTGTATAAACTCACTTAGGTTTAATATTTATTAACATTTCACCAAATTTGCTTTCTCCTTCTCATTTCTCTTTTTTAACATGTATTTTTATATGCCCTCCTTCTTCCTGGTCCATTTGAGAATAAGATACAGAGAAGTTTCACACCTAAGTATTTTAGCACAAATCTTATAATAACAATTACTTGCACAATCATGATATACACACTAAATATTTGTATTATACAAGAGAAATTATTATAAAAATTAGAAAACAGAAAATCATAAAGAAAATTAAACTAACCATATTTATAACATATAGAAATAAAAGCAGTTAATAATTTAGTAGATAACTTTTCAGTTTTTTAAATATAAATGCTTTATTCTTACAAAATATATCCTTCTTTTTGTAACTTATCTTTCTCATTTCTTTTCATGTTAATTAGTATATATCCATATCACTCTTATTACCTACATAATAGTCCAGTTTATGGATATACCATAAATTATGAGTTCTTTCAATGTTAAATATGTAGGATCTTTTCCAATTTTTTGCCACTATAAACAGTTTTCAAGGAACATAACAATGTTCTTTTATAAAACAAACATTGTTGCCTGTAACGTCTTTTCAGACTTAGGAATCAAGCATACTTTGGATTTATGCCTAATAAATAAGGCAGTACAAATATTAAAAGCCAAGGATAAGTTTTTATGTGGCAAGGCAAACCATTTATCAACTGTATTTTGGAGGTTACTATGGTTTAATTTCAAGGAAAAAATTGGTGGGAGATACACAGTTCAGAATTTTAAATACCATCAAAAATATTGTTTCAACTGAGTTGTCATTTAAACATGTATTAAAAAGAATGCTTAGCCTTTAAAAAAAAAAGTCTTAGTTAATCAGCAACATAGCCATCTAAAATGCATTTTCCCCAAATTAATATATTAAGAATATTCCATGATTAAAAGTATGCCAAACATCATGATATTAAGTCAATTCCTTATCAATAGTCAACCAAGATTTTATCTACAAAACTAAGTTATGAAAATTTCAGCATATTCAGCAATTTAAGATCTTAATAAAGTTGGAAGAAATAAAAGGGAAAGGTATTGAACATGAAAATTCTCAGTATGATGTCCTGTAAATAAACCTAAGAAGAAAAGTAGAAAATAATATAAGAGGTTATATCATTCAGTAAAGGCTTGCCATGGTATATTAATAAACACAATTCATTTAACTTTGGAAAAGTAGTCTTAACAAGGAGTGATATCATATAAGAATTTTAGAAATTATACTTATGAAAATGAACTGGCCATCTACTATGAACTAGCACGAAGTACTTTACATACATGATTTCATTTATTCTTCATAAAAATGTACAATGTAAAACAGGACTTAGAGACATGAAGAAATTTGCTCAAAAGTATATGACTAGCTAGTGGTGGGGGCTAGGATTTGAACTCAAGCCAGCATCCCAAAGCCCCTGCTGTTTCCATTATGCAAGACTGACTCCCATGGCAGAGGAGGGTATAACAGGAAACACACTGAGACCTGTTTCTACTAATCACGGCAACTTTCTAGGTGGGAAAAATTATTCAATCTCATGAGAACTCAGAGTCCCCTGAACTCTAACTACATAATTTCAAATATCAGCAAAAACATTACTGATAGGATGATCTTTTATCAAATTTCTATCTTTTGCTATCTGCAGGCAGGTTTTGGAGTTGAATTCTAGAACATATCTACAAGTAAGCCCAAATTTAGAAAGTCTTAATGTTTTTCTATTTACAGTCCTAAACATAATAATATCAGCCCAACAGTGAACAATTCCTATGCAAAAGTAGAGTCAAAGTTGGCAAACCTACTCATCAACTGACTTTTGCAGCAAAGGCAATGCCAATGGACATTAACATGTTGCAGTGGCAGCAGCAGCAGCAGTGGCAAAAGCTTGAAAATTTATTATCAAGAATGCCGCAGCAACAGTTGGAAGCAATACCAGTCTGAGAAATCAAGTGAGAGAAATGGCCCCAGTTAAACAGAATAGCCTCTGTCAGCTGGGTTCTTATTCACAGGGGCCAACACATATTTCACACAAATTGCTTTTTCCTAGGTATTTATCATTGGCCAGGGGGCCCTTCAAGAGTATCTGTTCCCCAAATATGGCCTGAGTACTCCTGGGAATCACCAAGACTCTTTACAAGGTCTGCAAGGTCAAAACTACTTTCATAATATTACTATTATGTTATTTGTCTTTTTCACCATGTTGACATTTACTCTAATGGCATAAAAGTAATGGTGAGTAAAACTGGTAACTGCTAGTGACCTCAATTTGTAATACTAGTCACTGTAGTCTTCACAGTCACAACTCACAGTAGAAATGAATGCCAGTTTCACTTGAGAACATCTGTGATTAAGCAAAACATATTAATATGTTTAAATAAATGTATTTATTAAGTTCTAGCCTTTGTGTATCATCTTTTCAATATTTGGAAATTAAGCAGAAAGCACTTGTAACGCATGCTGATGTATGAAAGTTGTCTCAAGGAAAAGCACTTGAGTGACTGAGTTGTGAGCTGACCTGGCAGTTTTTTTCATAGAACACCATTTTTATATGAAACAAAATGACTGATAGACAAATTATGGTTATTAAACATTTTGTGAACATTTGTTCTTTGAATATAAAAGAAGTGAGCCTGTCATTGAAAAAAATAAAGAAAAAAGGAAACGATAGGAATTGTTAGGAAATATAGGAATTATAGCAGTCAAGCAAAATTTAGAATGCTCCCAAGTGCTTGAAGGCTTCTGAATATTTAGGCTATGTAATGAGATCAGCAATGACATTAACATATCATCCCCTGAATAAGATAAAATGTTCTTCCTCTAAGTAATGTAAAACATAAAAGATCTGCATAACTTAGTGAGCCAATATTTTCCAAGTTATCTGTAACATGATGATGTTACAGAATCATGCATGGGTAAAAGATCATTCGAATTGCAACACAGATCAACTGATTCTACTGTCACAGAATAGGCAAAACTCACTGAGATAATTTTAGGTTCCACACAACAGTAAGCCTTTAAAAACACTAGCCCTTTTTGAGTTTTAGTGCAGGAATAATATCCATGGTAATATCATCCACTGTAATAACATCCAAAATTATTTGACAACTATTAAAATACTTTCCCCTTCTAACTACATATCCATGAGGCCAGATTTTCTTCAAATTCTGCATCCTGCTGCAATCAAAAGATACTGCAGCAGGATGAGTGAAGAAACAGATATGAGAATCAAGCTGTCTCCTCTTAAACCAGACTTTCAGAAATGTAAAACAACTTCTCCTTTCACACTAAATGATTTCTAGAAAATGCAGGTATTTTCTATAAAAATATATATTCTAACATGTAATGGGTATAATAATGTTATTTTTAGTAAATTAACAAGTAAACATTTTTAAATTTTCTAATATGGTAAACAGCTTTAATTTCTAATATGTCAAATAGTTATAGATACAACCCACATAAACAAAAGCTTTCCAGAATCCTCGATTATTTTTAAGAGTGGTACGGAGTGATGAGGCCACAACATGAGCATCACTGATCCAAAGAACACTGCTCCACAGAGGCTGCATCAGCTGTCCTCTCCTGACTGTCCCCACCCTGCCTTCACTCGTGGTCCTTGCCACTTCATTGTGTCCTTTCTAAATAATGTATAACTAAATACTTCTTGAAGAATAGGTCGTGACCATCACCTTCATCATGTGATAGCACACCCTTAAAGTGCTACACCTAGCACTGAAAAACAGCTGAATAAAACCAGGTGACTTCATAAGGAAAAGTAATGCAGGGAGAAGAAAACACTGAATTTACAGAATCAAAACATTCGGAGCTCTGCTGTCATACTAGTGAAATAACTGCATAAAACTATGTGGTTACTGAACCGCCTGGGAGGGCAAATGGATGCTTATCATTTGAGGGACAGGACAAAGAAAATAAAAGGGAAGCAAAAGCATCATTTGTCCATGCAGGAAAACAAATTTGTGCCAGGGCTGTTATGGAGGCCAAGATGCCAGCCACCAACCACTTCCAACACAACCTCAGTCACACTGCTAGGCAGTGGTCAATGAGGGCATAGGCTTGACATCAAAATAACCCAAAGAAGAACTGTAAAATGAGAAAGTATAGTAAGTTTTATTTTAAACAGAAAAATCTGTAAATAACTAGATAGATAAATAAATAACTAGATAGACAATTAGAATTATAGTTTCTGTGTGGACCTACAAACACATACACCACTTTCTCCCTCTCTCTGTCCCTGTCTCTCTCTCTCTCTCTCTCTCTCTCTCTCTCTCTCTCTCTATATATATATATATATATACGTATATATATATACACACACATATATATATACACACAGACACACACACACACATATAATTTATTTATCTATCAATCAAATTGTATGTGTAGGTTCATTGTGCCTTACCACTGCTATCTGAATTTAGATGACCAGTTCTCTTGATCAGAAGCCAAATTTAATAGGCCAGAATCTGTACAACATTTGGCCCCGACCCATGTACACAATAAATAACCAAATGACACATAAAGTGATTTGGAGTTTAGAATATACTTTATACATAATATAGAACATAAGATAATAAAACCATGACATATATTTAATAATTTTATCAGAGAGAATTCTTGCAACTCTAAAAATCTTATTATTGTAATTTTATGGAGGATAATAATAATTAAAATTTTAGGAGCAATTACTAGTGTAAGTGCTTTGTTCTTCTCCACTGCCTAGCCGTACTATGAGTAAAATAAAATGCAGGCATACGATATCCTCAAGGATGGAATTATTTTGAACAACCAAGGGTTCTACTGGATTGGGTTCATCTTTTCTGTGCTGGTAGCTATGTCTTAATACATTCTGAACAATGTAGGTCCCTGCCTTTTAAAAACACACTATACCAAACATAACACAATTACATCATGTCTTGGGGCATTACCATAAACTGACTATTCTGATATGTACATATAATACAAGTTTCCTATTCCCTACTTGCCCTCTTCTCATACACAAATTAAACGTACATGCACACTAATACAGCATGAAATCTGCTAAGCAAACTAAATCTAAGTATGGCACAAAGATATCTTCTAAGAATTACTGATATCAGAGTGAAGGGCTGTTGATTTCGCCCTTGCCCTTACTCCGTCCTAACTCCATACTGCCACAAATACACATAAAAGAGTGCTGCCCAGTGACATCAAAGATTATACCACTAGACTGCCGTGCTGGCCAGGAACTTCAAAACTCTCTCTGGTCCCTCTTCATTAGTTCCTTACTCCTGTACCATCAGTACCAACCGGTCGTTGGCACAATTTTAAGTACATCTGCCCTCAACATGGTTCTCTGCTTCTCATTCCCACGTGCTGCCCTCTGCTTTTCATTTTGCAGCTCTCTGCTTCTGCGACACTTGATCCCAAAAGGCTCACTTTCTCTAGATGACTTCTAATTAAGAAAAACCTTCCTTTCTTCTTTAGAGCACCTGTTATTCCACAGCTATCTGTTCTTGGTTATGTGTTTCATTTAAAAGTATTTAAGTACCTATTCTAAGATAACAAATACTAAACTGATCATATGTCTTTAAGCTTTAGTCAGAAAATTAAAAATTACGCTCCAAGGGTGTCCCTTTCTTCACCTATATCTAATATTCACTGTATTGATTCTTTGGCCTACTTTAACGTTTCTCCATTGACAATACAGTTATTATGCTAGACATTGAGCTACGTACCGGGGATACAAAGGTAAAGAAAGTCAAATACTACAGCCCTTGAAGAGGAAACTTCAGCTGTATAATCCAGTCACATGGTTCTCCATATAATTAGATTCGAGCTACTGAATAAAGTTTTCAGACTAGTGTAAAATCATCTGGTTATCAATATTAATAGTATTCTTTCAAGTCTTTTTCAAGGGCTTATCTACGTGATAGGTAGGATCCAGACAAGGTTCTTTCAAGTATATTCAGTTGTTCATTCAACCTCCACTAGGGCACAGCTTTCTTTCATTGGAGAAATTACACAGAAGTGGTAAGAAAAGAAGGGGATCTTTAGGAAGCAGTCCGTGGCATAACGGATATTCATTCACAGCACCCACCCTGGTATCCAATAAATCCTAGAGCATTCATGCAACATTCCAAGGTAAAAAGGCCACATTTGACATGAGTTACAGGAGGGATTATAAATCAAGTCGATGCCCTTAACTATCTATGTAAAGTGAAACTGTTATTCTCTCATTCCATCCATTAGAATCACATAGAAGTTAATCACAGTTATATCACAACCAAACATTAAAAACATTATTTCCACTTTAGATGTTTTACTTAATTTGAGAAAATATACTTATTTTAAATTCTTCTAGATGAAAAAACTGGATTTTACAATGCTTTAAGAGAGAGAAAACAGCCAAGATTAATTCTTAATCTGGAAGATATTTGTACTATTACAATATTTCCTGTCTTGGAAGCATGTGATTTCTCTAAGTGGTTTTTATCACTTGTCTAATTACAGTCTCCATACCTGTGTGGCTCCGGATATGAACTCGGAGTGTACCACTGCTGGCAAATTTCTGGCCACAATATGGACAGATTTTCTCCTTTTCTCCTGTATGTGTCTAAATGGAAAGGGATAAAAAGGCTAAGGATAAATACAAAGAATTAGGTGAAGATGATTAAATGCCTCTGACAATAGTACATCCTTATTTTCTAGGATTACATTTCATTAAAATGATTTAATTTCACAATGAGATTTTAAACAATTTATGATGGATATTTCCATTGGCTCAAAAAAAAAAAAATGCCTTAGAATCATGCATTAGTGTTAATTTCCAAATCGTTCTGCAGTTTACTTTTTTAAGCCCTCATGGAGCCCCAACCAAAAATGATTAAATTATACAAAACCAGTATATTCTAGCAAAACCACATAATCAAAATAGGGCTATAGCTACCCTTCCCAGTTGCCAAGAAACACTTCATTTGAAGGATTTTTCACATTCTTTGTGTGTATTTAACTCTTGAGGACAGAATTAATCTTAACAAAGTCATCTGTTACTTGTGTTATGCTGTTTGACTAGACTGGTTTTACTGCAAAGCAAAAAGGAATATAAATCTGATTTGATCCTTAAAATCAGCAGGTGGTAACTGAGCAGTCAATTTGAAAGCATATTTCTGCCCTCAACATGCCTTTAATCTAGGTATAAACAATCACGCGAGGAAAGGTAAGTAAGTATATTTAAAAAGCAAGTTTCGATAAATGCTGGAGAGTTCAAAGAGAAAAGAGTGACCCCTCCCCAAAGGAGGAGGAAGATTGTGCATTTTAAACTGGCCCCACAGTCACATCAAGAGACCAATTTTGCTCCCAACATAAAAACAGATAATTCCAATTAATGAAGGATCAGAGCTATTCTCAAGTCCCAGTGTTTCTCAAACTTAAGAGATCGGGGAAGAAGGGAGGTGAAAGCAATTCCTTCAGGTATGTACACATTCTTTCTAAGACTACTTTTAGAATTTTTTTTCAATGTAACCAAAAAATTAATAAAAGTATTAATTTTATCGTCTAGGTTACAATCATCTAGGTTACAATCACAAAACAGAGCTTCCAGGGCCTATGTTTGCCTTTGTTCTTAAGAACAAATTCCTAACAAGTAGTCAAGTAGTATCTGAACTGCCATAAACTAATGAAAAAAGAACAGAAATGGTTTTTTTTTAATGATGTTTCTCAGAAGAGAACACTGGCTGTCATAGAGAAAAAGGGGTGGGGCAATTACCTCATCACTTGACAACATCAAAGAACCATCACCATAGCAAAACATTTTCATCTTCCATATTAAATTGTTAACGTTAATGTAACTGACTTTGCAGCCTTATTAATATTTAATTTGCAAATTTGCAATTTGTATTAAAATGTGTATTTGGATATGTACTATCATGTTTACAATTTTTAAAGAGCTATAAACTAAAGACCTTAGTCAGTATCAGTGTCTTTTGTTTTTTTTTTTTTCCTTGAAACAATTTATATTATACTCAAGCTTGAAAACAGCCGAATCAACTACCATGCTAGCCAACAACACTGTGTAAAACAGGCATCTCCTGGATTTTGTATTTGGCAAGCACTTAACTTTCCATTTTTACTACAAGCTGATATACAAAAGAGTTATATATCTTTACACTTCAGTAAGAGCCTTTACTCCCCTGGTCCACATTATGGTTCAATCTAAAGTAAAATATATAACATTTTAACATATAACAGACCTCTCTTCTTTTATTTTATTTTATTTTATTTTTGATCTCTCTTCTTTTCATTCTCTGACAGAAGGGGCAAAGTATGCCAATTTGTCCTTCATTAGTGTAAGGTTGTTTAGAAATTATATATATATACAGTTAGAGCATTGAATTATTCCAAACAGGTAATTACTAATCTATTTGTAATTTATTCATAAAATCACAGCATTTCTTTTGCTGCTATGTATTTCATTGTTCATTTATATGACTGTCATTGGTTCCAAACCGAAGAAGTTCCAAACTAAAGGATATTAGGGTTATATTAATGAAAAAAATTAAAATATTCCTTTCATTTAACTCAAAAATATAGCTATCATTAGGTTCCAATTTTGGTTAGCTAGTTGCAAAAGACATTAAAGGTATAATACTAAACTACCTTAAATATGAATAAGAAAGCATGGAAACAGCTCACTTTAAGAACAATACTGAATAAATTTATGAGATTAAAATGAGTAACACAATACAAAATATACTGTGTGACTATTATTGCAGACAAGGTAAACTCTCTTGAAAGCTCACTATAATTTTCCTTTATTTATTGAAAGACAACAAAAAATCTGTTAAATTCATGCAAAAAGTAATTCAAGTGAAGAAAGTTGAAAGACTATTTTATTCAGAGCTCTAAACAACAACAACAAAAAAACTAGATAATATCATTATTACTCAGCATTAAAAATACAGGAACCCATATACCCTAGATGTGATTATTATACACTGAATACCTGTATCAAAATGTAATATCTCAGGCTGTTCACAGTGGCTCATGCCTATAATCGCAGCACTTTGGGAACCCAAGGTGGGCACATCACTTGAGGTCAAGAGTTCTACACCAGCCTGGCCAGCATGGTGAAACCCCATCTCTACTAAAAATACAAAAAATTAGCCAGGCGTGATAGTAGGCACTTAAACTCCCAGCTACTTGGGAGGTTGAGGCTCAAGAATTGCTTGAACCCAGGAGGCAGAGGTTGCAGAGAGCCAAGATGGCATCACTGCACTCCAGCCTGGGTGACAGAGTAAGACTCTGACTCAAACAAACAAACAAACAAACAAAATATATATATATAAAATATCTCCTGTATATAACTACATCTACTATTACCCATAAAAATTAAATACTAAAAAATTCAGGAAAAGAAAGTTACTCAATTCAATCCTTTTGAAACAGTTGTATTAAGGATAGATAAGATAAGATACTGAAGCAGGAGTTATTTCTTCACATTCATTCAGTATCATATACTAATGGCAGAAAACTACCATACTTCATGGTTACTTCTAAAGTTAACACCGCCTGAGTGCAGTGGCTCACACCCGTAATTCCAGCACTTTCAGAGACTGAGATGGGAGGATACCTTGAGCCCAGGAGTTCAAGACCATCCTGGGCAACATAGCAAGACCCTGTCTCTACAAAAATGTAAAAAAATTAGCTGGGCATGGTAAGACATGACTGTAGTCTCAGCTACTCAGGAGGTTTCAACAGGAGGATCACTTGAGCCCAGGTGTTCGAGGATACAGTAAGCTATGATGACGCCACTGCACTACAGCCTGGGCAACAGAGCAAGACTCTGTCTCCAAAATAAGGAAAAAAGCCAGCATTAAAACCTTTAAGTGTATTTGTTACAATACAAGTTTTACTATTTAAAATGTATACTTAAAAATGCATTATTGGGCAAGTAAAAAATTAACTCGATTCCCTTAAGGTAATTACCCAAGTAGCACAACACAAAAAAATATAACCTCCAAATCATTATATGAACACTTTCTTTGAGTTAAGCAAAAATTTATCAAGTCCCCATTCCGTACCACAAACGTCCCTGTGCTCTAGAGACGTAAAGATCAAAGACCATCCCAATACCAAAAGGGCTCAGTCTATTAACTTGCCAATAAACATAAGAATTCACTTTGAAAAAATAAAATTATTAAAGTACTACTCGTATTTCTTTGAAAGAAACAGCCTACATTAACCAAAAATAAATAAAAATTGATAAGCTCCTGCTCATTGAGTAATTTTTAGAAACCACCTATCAGCAAAGCTATGGGTTATGAAGAGTCTCCATCTAACTCAGGTTCTCATTCATGGAAAAAAATAGGTCTATCCTGAAAGATGCAGAAAGCGAACATTGTCTGAAGAGCTGATAGAAATCACACATTTGTCATTTTGAGTAAATATTTTGATAGATTAATATATAATTATCACATGATAGTTAACATATATACCCATACTGCTTAAATATGTAATCCGTTCAAACTAACAGAAGACTTCCACTTACTTTCTTATGACTTCTAAGCACTGAAGGTGTAACAAAGGCCTTATTACATAGCTCACACCTATACTTCTTGTGTCTTTCATGAACCACCTGGACATGAACATTTAATGTATCCTTCCTCTTAAAGGTAGCATCGCAGTGATGGCACTTGAAAGTCCTCTCACCTTAGAAACAAAGAGAAACATTTAAGAAGCAATAGCAGGGTCCTATTGATTTCCTCCCATGTATGCCAGACTTAGTTGCTTTCTCCAAAACGTTGGCTTTGTAGCGCTAAGAATGTAACTTTTTTTTTTTTTACAACAAATTTCAGTTCCATTATCTGCTAATTCACTGTGTGACCAGGCCGAAGTCCTTTCATCTTACATCTTCAGTCTTCTCAACTGGAAAATGTGGGGACTGAATTAGCAGAATTCTCAAAGTTACCATGAACATTTTTAAAAAGTATTCACTTCTGCAGCAGGGGCTGGGATTTGAGGTAAATAGATTCCAGTGACACAAGGCCTCTGTCAAGCAAGGTGAGTTGCCTTTGGGCCCCTCCCAAAGTCCCCTCAAATCCCACCACTGTCCCTATGACTTCCTGTGAATAAATAATAGGCAGAACTGGATCGTAGGTAGAGAGCTGAGGAGGAAAACTCCTGAGGGCAGAGAGTGTGCATCAGAACTCAGGCCCTCCCATTCTGGGAGGGGGAAAGGGTTACAATGCCCCTGCTTCCTCAGTACTGACTCAGGAACCTGGACTGGAGGCTCCCTGATTCAGTCCTTGGGCAGTTGTAAAAAGTCTCCAAGACTTTGAGGATGGGGGTCTTTCAGAGAGGAATTAAATTGGGATAGGAAGATGAAGACTAGCAGCCACACTGGGTATTTCACTTTCTTCTCATTATCCAGCCTGGGGCTGAGGGGAAAACAACCTCAGAAACTACATATAGAAATCTTATGGTACTTTCTAACTTTCATATAACGCTATTTTTATAGTTCTTCTTAACACATAGGCCTAAGTTTTAGTGGTCATTTTAAATACAATTACAGCCATGAACGTGCACAATTAGAACACAATGTTTAATAACAATACAGTATAAAATGTATGTAGTATGTGACTATATAAACAAGACAGACTAGTATTTGAATATAATTTCCTTTTTTAGAAAACTGTCATATTAGCATAGATTCCCATATTGTATTGATAACAAGGCAAAATTAAGAATAATTAAATTTCTATGTCTAAGTAAGAGATTATCTCAATTTTAGCCAAGCTCTTCTAAATTCCTTCCACCATAACTAGCACCAAATTTAGAAATGTAAAGACCCTATTATTTTTTTACATGAAAGGAAGGAAGAAAGGAAGGATGGAGGGAGGGACAAAAGAAGGAGAAAAGGAAATGAAAAATTACCTTCTCTTTGTCTTTCTAAATAGAATTATCCCTCTCTAACTTAAAGTCTCTTAGAGTCCTGTTGACATTTAATGTCTGAAACAAAGTCACATCCATACAATGCATGAACTGTGTGGATTCTGAGAGCTTTGTTTATTTGTGCGTTTTTGTTGCAGAGTACTATTTTTGTAAACTACTTTATCTTTATTCTTTTCATTTCATTTAAACATTCTGTTTGTACAAGATGTATAATCAGTGATAGCATAAGGAAATATCAATTGATATAAGACTGTAAACATTAATGTTAATATCAAATCTATTCAGGTACTGAAAGAGATGTTTTTATAAAACCTCTAAGATTGCTCCTATCAAAGCATTTTCATTAAACTACCAAGTGAACAAAAATGTTGGTCCCTGTACAAAATCTCATCAAGCTATAGCAAGGAAGTCCTTACCTTCCTTCTTTCATACTTTAATTGCAGATTTCTTCGTGTTAAATTTATAAGAATTTTTCCCTATCTTAGTACCTACAAGCTAGCCAGCAACTTGCCTTTTGGTTTTCAGCATATTGGGAAATAGCAATAATTCCCAAAATTATTACAAGTTATTCTTCACATTTTGAGCCAGAAAGCTGATGTAAATTTCTAACAACAGCTTTCATATTTTAAAGTTAAATAAATGGGTCTTAATTTTCATATTGTATAAGACAAGACCTAGTATTTTGTCCTATTTTAGCCATTTCTGTTGTTCCCATTCTTTTCACTAATTGATGTCTAACTTTATTTCCCTTAAATAACTCATTTACTCACTCAATTATCAAAGTTGATTTTCCTGGCCAAATGTCATGATGCAACTTCATAAAGCCTGTGATTAATGTGCTGATCAACATCATATTAAATACATACTCCACAGCACAGTCTACACATAGTCACTTTAATCCTATTTTCTCAAGTGAATGAGAACCAAAAAACTGAAAGCAAAGGTGGTAGATTACTTCTGTTAAGAATTCCTTGCTGTCATTAGAAATAAAATTTCATCATTCCCAAGCAAAATTTCCCAAGCATCAAGTCAAATTTAGCCATATTTCAATAGCGTGAATGAGGTTTACTTGTCCAAATCTCTATTCTAACATTCATTCATCTCATAATAGTTATTTTTCTAAATCAAACTGGTAATGAAATAGAAATTCCTGCAATTGCACAACAAATTTTATTTTAAACACGTTCTTTTAATAAGAAAAATGGTAAGTTGTGCTAATAACTTCTTTAGACTATAAGCTGAATGCAGAACGGCCTGAGAGCATAACACTACCTTTTCTTAACAGGAAGCAGATTGCATTTCATCAGAATCATTACCACTCAATACTTATTTTAAGAAAACTTAGTATCTTTATTATTTTGCATTTTGAACACTTGACCAGAGAAAATTTCTCCAAGATACTGCCTCTGTATAACCGTCAAAATTAATTATTTTTTCTTTCCTCAGGAATATTAAAAGTTTAAGCTGCAGTAGGAACTTAATGTGTATAGAGGATTTTCTACTGATTAAGTTCATTAAATTAAAAGTAAGAAGAGTAAATATTACCCATGGTACACAATTTTTCCGTTACTTTTAGATATAGTACTGTAGTAAGTTTCTGGCTACTTCAGCGTCTAAACAGAGAATCCACTTTAAAACTCAGCTTGGCAATAACATGTTCTTTCAATAAACTGATATCCTTTAATGATATAACTGGACATTCTGTGGTGTTGTAAAAAGAGCTCTGAGTGGAGGCGTTAGACTTTTATGGTGCATATGTATGAAACTTAATCAGAAAGAAAAGAATGCGACTTCAAAAGAAGAAATCTGAGACAGTAGCAAGTAGGAAATGCACCTCAAGGTGTGTTATGTATAAAATTACTGCAAAAGAAAAAAATTGCCATTGACAAAAGAAGAAATCTCAGGCAGCGGTAAGTAGGAAAAGCACCAATCAGGGACCTGTTTGCTACTCCTTGCGCTGTGAAATCTTGAGTATGTCATGGTGCTTCAGAGCTTCAATATTTTGTATCCCCCTCAAATTAAGGTGTCAGATTAGATGTACACTCTGATCCTTTTCAACTTGAAAAGTTTGTGAACTCATAAAACGATGCCACATATCTCCATATTTTAAAGTCTGACATGTTTTCTTAATCATTATATTTGAAAGGAAACTAAATCATGTTTCAAAACAAAACTCAGATATCTTCCTGAATATGGAATATGCTTTTATATACAAACTTTAAGTAATGGGAAGAAATTATATAAAATAAAATATCTCATAAAATAATTAATATTACTGTGGAAAAATAAAGCAAATCTAAAGGGAAAAGGTGAAAGACAGAATTTTGGTCTTTCTTACATTTAAAGTCAGATTATATAAATACTTACAGGCACACCTTTGGGATGTCTACATTCTCAAAGGTTATAAGAACGAAGTATGAGATAATTCCTTATGTTCTCAACTGCCTGAATCATGACTTACTGTTATGTATTAGCAGGTGTCTCTGCAAAGAAAATGGGGTCCGAAACAAGGCTTTACATTCTTCACATTGGAACGGTCTCTCCTCAGAGTGGGTCTGCAGAGGAAAGACACTGAGTCAGGAGGATCTAGAATCAACCAGTCATTACAATGGATGAGTGGAGGTTGGATTCATGATGCGAAAGACGAAAGAAGGGAAGGTGGACGGTATCTGTTTCTTCTAGTGCCATTCTTCCACCATAAAATTGTAAAGACAAATGTGCTGCGTTTGCAAAAGGAAAAGTCACTTTCAAATGCTCACATTAATTATTAATTTGATAAATGGTAAAAAACAATTATTCCTATTATCTCAAACTACTAATCTGAATACACACTGAGATTTCTCAGGGCCGACTTTGCAGTGAAACTGTGTGTACTTTCTCTGAGAACTAAGCCTCCTCTATCACTGGCCAGGCTTTTACTCTGCTGGTGCAACATTTGCAATATAGATAAAGGAAATTATTAAAAGAAAAATTGTTTTCACCCTTTTCTCTCAGCTTCACTGAATCAGTTCAAATAATTTTAGTCCTGGGTGCTGCTTTTCCCTAAATTACACTAGAGCACTTACGTTATAATTAACCCTAATTATCATTCATTAAATATTTAATTTGTGTCAAATGCTATTCTAAACACTTTACATAAATCATTTCACTTAATTACAACAGTAACTGGATTAATAAAACACTATTACTGATTTCAGTTTACAAGTGATAAAACTAAGGCTCAAAAAGTTGCAGTAACTTGTGAAGGTCAAACAGCGTAGATTCCCCAAACAATGTTAAGCACCCAGGTACATAAGAAACAAAAATATACTGACAAACAAGAAACAATGAAAGCCACTAACTAGATCTAAAATTCAAAACCAAAACCAAAACAAAACAGCAAACACTGCTCACTCCACCTTTTTTACATTACACATCAGTATAAACCCATTTTGCACAAATCAGTAAATAAAATCTTATTCTACTATAGATGTCATGATAATAAGTCTCATAAACGCTAAAAAAATTAAAAATTAAACTATTATCTCATATTACATAAAACAAATCATATAACTGACAGGTTTTTATAATACATGTGACATAAAACAAAAAAAGTAATTTAAAGAAAAGTCACTTTATTCACAGCCTATTAATTTATATATTTTCTTAGTTTAGTGGATAAAATGTTAAAGATACAAGGATAACCTATTAGCATAATGTTGGTGAGAAAGACATTTTCATGTTTGGTTTTAGTTGTGAAAGATATAGAGAAAGCACGAAAGAACAGATATTTAAGATTAGTCAGGATAAATTACGATAACCCAATGTGCTATTTAGCCAAAGAAATTAAAATGACAACACGGAAATACATAGATCAACAAAACAGAAAAACAAGTAGGTTTCTTGAAATTACATAAAACACATGAACATTTAGTGCAGGAAAAATATGGCATTTAAAATTGGTGGGAAAAGAATAGAAAGTTTAGTAAATGGCTTTGAGGCAAATGTCCAGATATTCAGGAAAAAGAAATGTTGGATCTACTACTCATCTCTTACAATAAGATAAATTGCAAATCAATTCAGGTATTTTTCTTAAAATGAAGAATAACACTTTAAATGTACTAGAAGAAAACCTGAGTAAATTTTTAAATTACTTTTGAGTCTGGAAAGGCTTTCCAAGCAAGGTAGAAAACCAGACATTGAAATGACAGAAATAAATAAACTTAAAGTTGCAAAGCAAAAATCTCTGATGACCAAACAAATATCTGCAACATAAAACAAAAGTGTAATGTTGCTAATATAAGAAGTTATGGCATATTAATAAGAAAAGATGAAAATGGACAAAAGGACTCCCTTCCAAATAACACTCCTAAAATTTCATTCATCATTTTATTTTGTGCCAGGTCTACGCTATGCATTTCATGCCTCTACTAGCAAGTCCTATTTTAGATGCTGAGCATATAGCCACGAACCAAAAGACAACATCCCTGCTATCATGAAGCTTTTACACTAGCAGAGGAGAAGGACAATAAACAAATGAAAAAGTATGTACTATATTAGGAAGAGATAAATGTGATGGAGAAAAATTAAGCAAGAAAGAAGACAGCAAATGTTTCAGAGAATGGGGTAGCAATTTTAAATATGTGGTCAAGAAAATTCTAGCTGAGAAGTGACCTATGAGATAAGATCTGATGGATATGAGGGAGCAAGGGTGGGTATTTGAGTGACCTAGGCAGGAAACATCACGGAAGCCAGCATGGTTGGAGCCATGTGAAAGAGGCAGAGAAGTGGGGAGATACAGTCAGAAGAATGGGAGAAGTAGAGGAGGAGAAGCAAATTGTGTACAGCCTGGCTGGCCCATGCAGGAATTTTGTCTTTTATTCTGAGAGAGATGTAACTTTCTGCAGGATTTTGAGCAGATGAGGGACACAATTCACCTGACATTTAACAGGATGCTGTGATGGCTGTGTTGACAACAAAATGTAGGGGAAAACAGAAAGCAGAGAAGCAACAGCAATGCAGCAGGAGGGAGATAATTAGAGCTTATCCAAGGTGGTAACCACAGATGTGAAGAGAAGTAGTAGAGTTCTAAATATCTTCTGAAAGTGAACAGGTTTTGAGAAGGTACCTGGATACGAAGCATGAGACACAAAAAGAAGGAGGCAAGCATGACTCCAAGATTTGTGATCTGGGCAATGTAATGATGGATTAGCCATTAACAGATATTCAGAAGAGCAGCAAGAAACAAGTTTGAGTAAAACATCAGGGGTTCCATTTTGGACAAGTTCAAATAAATATTATGAGACGTCTAGCATTACAGGTACTGGAATATTTCAAGTCTGGATTATAAGGTACAAGATGGAGATGTCAGATTACATATGGTATCAATATTTAAAGCCATGAATATGATAAAAGAATGAAAAATTAAAAATAAAGATACTATCTGTGATTAATCAGACTGCCAAAGATGAAGATGATGGATATCATTCAGTGTTGACTAAAGAGTAAAAACAGTCAATCTCACATACTGTAATTGGGAATAAAAATTTTCTGGGTAACAATGTGGTTCTATGTACCAAAATGACAAATGTGCACATTCCTTGACTAACCAATTCCCTTTATAGAACTGTATCTGACAAATTATTGCACAAACTACTTGTTTTTAAATAAAAGGAAAATTCCTAAATGCCCATAAAAAGATATAAACTTGGTTAACTAGATTGTAGTAGATATTATAATTATATATTTATTTTCTTAGATATGAAAAGTCATGCATATCATACTTTAGGTGTCAAAAGCAGAATGCAAAACATAATATATAGAATACCATTTAAGCCGCTTACATATACACACATAGAATGGAGTCTAGGAAGACATTCTACAAAACATTAAGGAGGGTTTTTTATAGGAAAGAGAGTGATACTTGACAGAATGTTTGCTTGCTTCTTTATACCTTTCTTTGACGCTTGGATTTTCCACAATAAGTAGATAGCATTATCATAAGAAGGTAGAGGCCGGGCGCGGTGGCTCAAGCCTGTAATCCCAGCACTTTGGGAGGCCAAGATGGGCGGATCAAAAGGTCAGGAGATTGAGACCATCCTGGCTAACACGGTGAAACCCCGTCTCTACTAAAAAACAAAACAAAACAAAAAAACTAGCCGGGCGAGATGGTGGCGGGCGCCTGTAGTCCCAGCTACTCGAGAGGCTGAGGCAGGAGAATGGCGTAAACCCAGGAGGCGGAGCTTGCAGTGAGCTGAGATCCGGCCACTGCACTCCAGCCTGGGCGACAGAGCCAGACTCCGTCTCAAAAAAAAAAAAAAAAAAAAAAAAAAAAAGAAGGTAGAAACTATTTTGTTTTAGAGCATCCAGGCTGGAATACAGGATTGCTCCCATCTTCTAAAAATACTATATTCCTCCTTAATTCATTTTTTCTATTTCCAAATCTAGGATATAACAGCTTGTGAACCCGACTTAGTTGCTTGATTATGAAAGAACTTGGGACAGCATAATGCCTTTTAACTATGTTCAACCAAAGCCACAACATCTAGATATTGGCCTAAAGTCAATGACATATTTTAAGTAGTAAGATGTCTGTGCATAGCCAGGTAAATAAATACTTTTGACAAAAAGGATGCCAATGCCACCATCTGAGTTGGGATGGCAGAGAACCCATGTATTCAATCACCTGGAAGACACTGAGAAGCCACCTCATTTAAGTAAGGCATAGTAAGATGCTCAAATGTTGCAGATAGAGAGCTTCTGTCTCCAAGATATATTTCACAAGTATCAGATGAAATTAAGCTTTTTTAAAGGTGTCTTATCCTTCAATTTTTCACCTCTAAAGAATGCCAAACTTTTCACTGATTTATTGATCAAATGATCCTTAATGAATGAGTACTATGAAATATATCTTTTTATATACCAACTCTTTTGCAGATATAAAAAATACATAAAATCTGTTGCACTATTTACAACACCTACTAGAATGTCTCAGAATGTTTCAGAAGGTTTCTGGCATAATGTATATTAATTACCAGATTAATACATTTCTAGCCACACACATCAAATATTAATTCCATGAGAATAAAATGAAATTAAGGACCATTTACAATTAAAAACTATACTACTGACTATCAACAATATATCTTACTCCATGGTAAAAGTATTTCTTGGTAATGGTATTTCTTCTTTTGGGTATGTGCAAACCAATAAAACTACCTTAAAATTAGAAGAAACAACTAAAGATCAAATAAATTTGGAGAAAATATTCTAGAGGTATGTTTGCTAGAATGATTACTTTTAAAGAGTTTTATTATTGAAGACTCAGGCTTCATGTCATAGTATATTACCATCCCAGTGGGCCACACAATAATGCTAAAGCTACATAAAATGTATGTCATCTGGATGTTTACAAGGTCTGTGGATTAAATTTTTACTGTCAAATTTATAACTGGCTTCTTGAAAAGTACTCCTCCTCACAAAAATAAATTGAAACTGGAGAGATATTGAAGAAGTCAGTGTCTTTAAGCTCACTACAGAAATGGGGAGCTCACACCACATAGAGAAGTTAAGGTCATGAAAATTAGGTGATGTTCCTACATAACCATAGCCTTGCAGAGCCAAGTCCAGCCTTCTCACTGCTTCAAAGAGACAATTCCATCAGTATAAAGCCACAATGCCAGGGAATCAACTACTGAGTCCCCACAACCCTGATTAGGGCAAAGGGAAGTTGCTAATAACCACAGACTTTCAGATGAAGCTATAGAAGGTAGCGACACAGATTCCAAGTCAGGAAACTTTACCCTCGACAACACTGGTAAGAACCATATCTTATGTCTCTAATTAAGGATGCTTCTCACAAACACTACTTTGAACAAACACATGACCTCCCAGGCTGACTGACTTGACCATTAATTGAAAAGTTAAGCCTTTTTACAAGTTAAGCCTTTTTACAACAGCTACCACTTATTACAGCTAACGTACAGCATGCAGAACAGGTGTATTCTCTCTTCTACAAGGTAGCTCCTTAAACAGATGGAAATAACAAACATGTGGCTTCACAGAACTATCCAGATAACATACACCTGTAGCTTCACTCATGAAGATATAGTTTTCACACTCATCACAGTTATTGTACAGGAGAATTTTCTGCATAAAAATAGGCAGCCTAATATTAACAACTCATGTGTAACAACTCATAGCAACTATACTAGCTCCTCTAGTAGATAACTTGTTTTCTAGGCAGGATGGCTAAAGAAATTGGTAATTTTTTTACTGAGATTTATGTACCATCCATTAAGAAATACATAAAGATTCCTAAAGTTCAAAGATACAAACAAGGGAGCAATTTTAGTCCTATGAAAAAATATCATGTTCTATAAATATTAAAGTCAGTTCCTGAATAGGAAATAGTTCTCTATATAACATAAATCTGTAGAATTTTTACAGATACTAAAATGGTAATAGGATTCCAAATATTTGGTGAATATTGGGTCAGGCAAGATAAATAAAACGGATGGATAGATAGACTTAGCCAAGCGTGGTGGTGTGCACTACTTGGGAGGCTGAGGTGGAAGACTGCTTAAGCCTGGGAGGCAGAGGCTGCAGTGAGTCGAGATCATGCCATTGCACTCCAGCCTGGGTGATAGGGCAAGACCCCACCAAAAAAAAAAAAAAAAAAACAGAAAAACACACACATACAATTTTACTCATCACTGATAAAATGTAATGAGAATCACTTTTTAATTCTCAGACTGAAAATAAAAGACTAACAAAATTAAATGTTGGTGAAGAGTAAAGGGGCACTTTTATATGCTGTTAAGAGAAAGTAGAGCTTTTCAGAAGGCAGTGGGTAGGAACATCTAAACATAAAGTAGACTTCCTATTTGACCCAGAAATTCCACATGAGATCTATGCACAGAAATACTCTCAGCATAGTTAAAAAGTTTTATGTAAGAGGATGTTCACTGCACTATTGTTCAAAATAGCAGTGGTTACAAAAAAAAATGAGTAGATTTGTATGAACCAATATAAACATCCCTCCAAATCATGTGTTAAGGCAAATAAGTAGGTTCCTGAATGATACATATGTGTCATAGTACCAATTACTTTTAAATATACTTATCTCCCAGATGGGCAGCTGGAACTCTGTTCTTCTCCAAACTCACCTAAAAGAGCTTCCTCTTACACAAAAACATTAGTGCGAAATGTAAACGTTATTAAAGATTTTACAAGAGATATGAAGGAGGTGCCTTCTACAGTAGAATACTTCGCTTGAAAACTTCCTGTCTCATCTAATACTTTGAAATCTCTTCTCAGTCTCAGAACATTGAGTGACATCTCATTCTCTCTTTTCCATTCTAATGCCCACCTTTTCCAATTCTGACCCTCACCCTCTGGCTCTGCCACCCAACCACCACCAACTCTCACTGCTATGGACTCAATGTTTGTATCCCACCAAAATTCATATGTTGCATCTTAACCCTCAATGTGATGGTATTAGGAGGTAGGACCTCTAGGAAGTAATTAAGCTCTAAGGGTAGACCCTTTGTGAACTGGATTAGTGCCCTTAGAAGAGATAGGAGAGCTTGCATTCCATCTTTCTCCCTCATGTGAGGATGCAAGAAGATAGTCATCTGCAAACCAGGAAGTGGGCCCTCACTAGATACTAGATTTGCCAGCACCTCGATCTTACATTATCCAGCCTCCAGAACTGTGAGAAATAAAGGTTTGTTGTTTAAACCACCCAGCCCAAGGTATTTTGTTATAGCAGCTTAAACTGAAGACACTCACCATCTCATCTCTAATCTTCTATGTGCAAACCCATTACAAACTGTGACCTAAAGTATGTCAAAAGCACTGTAATAAAGAGAAAAATTGTGTTTTCCTCAGTCTACAAAATATCCTCCAGTTAGGATCATTGGCCTTCATATATATTGGTACATGTAGTAATAATTAACAAATACTTTGTACAAATAATGTGTACAGTTTTTATTATATTGAGGAAAGTCACTCCACTGGTGTGGGCACTGAAACCATGGCAGGCAGGAGAAGGTAGCTGTTGGGAAGGTTTGGAACATGAGTTCCAAAACTGATTACCAGACATGCATGTATGATTTTAAAGTTATTTTCATAAGATATCTACTATAAAACCAAGAAATATTGGAACCCATGTATACTGTGATTGAAATGTAAATTAGCATATCCATTATAGAAAACAGTATGGAAGTTTCTGAAAAAGTTAAAAATAGGACTACCATAGCAGTCCCACTTCTGGGTACATCTTCAAAGAAAGTGAAAACAGTTTGTCAAAGAGACGCCTACACTTTCATGTTCATAGCATAACAGCCAGGATATAAAAACAACCTAAGAGTCCATTGACAGATGAATGGATACAGAAAATGTGGTATATAGACACAATGGAATATTATTCAGCCTTAAAAAAGAAAGAAATCCTGTCATTTTTGGCAACATTAATGAACATAGAGGACACTATGATAACTGAAAGAAGCCAGACACAGAAAGACAAATACTGCATGGTCTCACTTACATGTAGAATCTAAAAAGGCTGAACACACAGAAGCAGAGAGTAGAATGGTGGATGCCAGGAACTAGGGGTAGAAGTAAAGGGGCAGGGGACGGGAGGAATGGGAGGATGTTGGTCAAGGGATACAAAGTTTCAGTTACACAGGATAAGTAAGTTCTAGAGATGTATACTACAGCAGGGGGTCCCCAACCCTGCTACAGCAGGGTTACCCAACACCACAATAGCAGCCCATAGCCTGTTAGGAACCAGGCCACACAGCAGGAGGTGAGTGGCGGGCAAGTAAGTGAAGCTTCTTCTGTATTTACAGCCACTCCTCATCACTCACATTATCGCCTGAGATCCACCTCCTGTCAGATCAGTGGCGGCATTAGATTCTCACAGGAGCGCGAATCCTATTGTGAACTGCGCACACAAGGGATCTAGGTTGCATGCTCCTTATGAGAATCTCATGCCTGATGATCTGTCACTGTCTCTCATCAACCCTAGATGGGACCATCTAGTTGCAGGAAAACAAGCTGAAGGATCCCACTGATTCTACATTATGGTGAGTTGTATAATTATTTCATTACATTTTACAATGTAATAATAATAGAAATAAAGTGCATAATAAATGTAATGCACTTGAATCATCCCGAAACCATTCCCCTGCCCAACACTGGTCCATGGAAAAACTGTTTTCCATGAAACTGGTCCCTGGCATCAAGAAAGTTGGGGACCGCTGTAGTATAGCATTGTGGCTACATTTAGTAATAATGCATTGTATACTTGAAGATTGCTAAGAAAGTAGATCTTCATTTTATTTATTTATTTTAATTGACACATAAAAATTGTATCTATATGGTGTATGACATGATGTTTAGTGAAATGGCTAAATCAAGCTAATTAACACATCCATTATTTCACACGCTTATCCTTTTTTTGTAGTGAGAACACTTAAAATTAACAGAGTAGATTTTGGATATTTTCACTACAAAAAAGATAACATGTGTGACTAATGAATATATTAATTGGGTGGTAATCATTTCACAATGGTGTGTGTGTATATATATAAACATTACATTGTATACCATAAACATATACAAATTTCACTCATCATTATGCTTCAATAAAGAAAAAATATAAGTAAAAAATATTGTTTTAAATTGTACATTGCTATCTCATCATCCACTTAAGAAAAAGAACAATTAAAATAGGGCAAGCAATTTGCCATTAGCTAAATAAACTTTGGATAATGATCTATATCTGTGGTTTCTTCTGTCAGACTCAAATCCTGCATGTCCCTCATAACGTGCGCAGCTCATTGTGAATGTGCTTCTAGCATACAAAGACAGGTGATTTTGTACGATATAGCAACACCTTAAATGAATGGGTACTACCTTTTTGGCAGCATCACTGAAGAGTAACCTGATGCAAAAGCTAAAGGAAAGAGTGGCTGGGCTCTTAACTGTTGAGTGAACATCACTCAGTCTCCAAGATGATATCTTTCCAGGAAATTTTCAAGAACTTTCTTTTTTACTATGTTAAACTTACACCATATGTTTTGGTTTTAGATTCTAATCCATGATATTTTTAGGGAGAAACTTGTTACTTTCTTTAAGGTCTAATAAAATTTATACCAGGCAAAGAGTGAACTGTATTGCCTTTTAAATAGTTTGACTATGACCAAATAAATAATTCTGACTCCAAAATCTAACACACATACACACATAAACACACAAACACATGTATTACTCTATATTTTCTATTCTATTTTTTTGTTGTTGTTTTTTTAAGATGGAGTTTCGCTCTGTCTCCTGGCTGGAGTAGCACAATCTTGGCTCACTGCAACCTCCACCTCCCGGTTTCAAGTGATTCTCCTGCCTCAGCCTCCTAAGTAAGTAGCTGGGACTACAGGCGTGCACCACCATACCCGACTAATTTTTTTGTATTTTTAGTAGAGATGGCATTTCGCCATGTTGGCCAGGCTGATCTAGAACTCCTGACCTCAGGGGATCTGCCCACCTCGTCCTCCCAAAGTGCTGGGATTACAGGCATAAGCCACTACACCCAGCCTTCTATTCTATTTTTTACTGGCCAGTTATCACTCAGTAAATCGATTTCAAGACCTACAGAGCAGTCATGGCCCAGAATTTGAAAAAGACTTGATGAGACATTAAGGCCCAATGGAATTATTCCAGGAGAAGTTGTGACTAGATTTCCTCATAAGCCTCTAAAGTTTCATCCCTGGAAGGCTATGTAAACGGTCAGGAAAAAAGATCATTTATTTGAATAGACACACACCTGTCCCCTAGGAGCTTATTTGTGACTTCATCAGGGCAAAACCCCTCTATACTCACTTCTGTCATCAAGCAAGTAGTGCCAGCTCTAGGATCCAAGATGGTTCAGTACATCTAAACATGTATCCTACAGCAGGAGGCGGGAAGCACTGTACAACTTATCCACATTTTGCTTTACATTATATTTGACAGGGAACACAATGGAGAGTGAAGACTAATTGAACAGTTTCTGTCTCCTCTGGCTCTGAAACGCTGGTTCAATTGTGATTTAAAGAATCAAAGTATATTTGAATCGAGATCAACGAGACTTTTTAGCCAGATCCTAAAATACAACTGTAATTCAGATCAAATGATTGTCAGAAAAAAATGAAGAAGAAAAAGTAACCCATTGAACCCACATAACTGGCAAGATGATGAAATAAATGAGTAACTAAATTTTCAAAATAAAAACCACCCCTTTAAAATTTTTCTATATGCTGGCCAGGCGCTGTGGCTCTCGCCTATAATCCCAGCATTTTGGGAGGCCGAGGCAGGCAGACTGCTTGAGGGCAGGAGTTCTGGACCAGCCTTGCCAATATGGTGAAACCCTGTCTCTATTGAAAATATAAAAATTAGCCAGGCATGGTGGCACATACCTGTAGCCTCAGCTACTTGGCAGGCTGAGACAGAAGAATCACTTGAACCTGGGAGGCAGAGATTGCAGTGAGCCAAGACTGTGCCACCGCACTCCAGCCTGAGTGACAGAGTGAGACTCTATTTCAAAGAATAAAAATAAATAAAATGTATCTATATGCTATTATCATCACAATGAAAAATAATATTCCATTTTTCAAGCAAGTCTGAATGTTAAAAAAGAACCAACCCAAAATAACTCAAATAAGTATAATAAAATATATATAATATACTGAAAAAAGAAAAGAATAATTAATTAATTTAAAGTAATAACCCTTGAGCATACTAAAAGATAAAGATCACACTGACTCTTAAGGTTTTTTTCTGATTTCTGTGGCATATCCTTACTTTTATGTTTCCCAACTAGCCGTTAATGATTATGATGGAAGAAAAGGTTGATCTTCTGTTTTTACATGATTCTTGGAGAATATTTCAGGTATTTTCATGTAACAATGCCAAATATACGCTAGGATCATAACACAGTAAGAAATACATTTGTCTAGTGCAGAAGGATTGAATGTGCTTTCCAGTTTGGAAATTATAGGCATCATTGTTTCTATGCTTCCCAAGACATCATTATTACTTTTACATGATTTATGGCTTAAAGTATGAAAGATGGTGCAAAGATCCTGTGCCAAATTCCCATATGGCATATAACATGAGCCAAACTGTGAAAAACTCATAAATGTGGATAGATCAGTTTCATCAAAGAAAGGAGTAAGAGGGTTCCAGAGACTAAACAGGAACTAGCCAGATAATTTTTTACAGTCATATAATTCCAAAGCAGCAGTAATGAACACAGTCCTGCCCCAAATGTACAATGCTTGAGGTAAACATAAAGACGGTAAGGAAGAAATTAGGCAGAGATGATTTAAGACACTATAATCAACAGTTTATTCTTTGGTAAATCAGCCGTTTTCTTTCTCTTTTTGGACTAAAGTTGAAATTGTTGTCATAATTTTTAAATGATTTCAAAAGAGGTAAAATGAAGTCTTCGGAAGTATCCCATAAATATTATAATAATTATAATCCCCATGGAGCATAATAACTGAAAAATATGAACAAATTATTTTTAAAAGATCATATACATGTTATTTAACAGTATGCTATAATACATCAACTAAAATCAATTAGCAAATATTTTGTATATCACAAAATGTTTTTACATGCATTTCTAAAATGTTGAATATCTTTGGACAAATTTCCCGAATTCAATTCAAGCATGATGTATTATCTACATGATACATTCTGAAACAAGAACTTGAGCAAAGGTAAAGTATAAGAAATGCAAACCAAAATCAACAGAAGAAACTAGGACATTATATTAATAACTTGAAGAGAAAGTGAAAAGTAGAGAGATCACACAGAAGGAAGGCAAATATTTAGTTGTTTTAGGCATGGTTAACGCAGATAAAAGGATAAAAAGCTGGAGAAGTAGGCTGAGGTCATGATGTAGAGAACTCTGAATGACAGGTGAAGGTATACATACTATTACATATGTAGGCACTGGCAATCTACTTTTAATATTAGAGTATGAGAGTGATACACCACAGTGACGCTTTGGGATGATCTGCCTTGTAGGATGGATTGCAGCAGGAAGTGATAAGCCTAATTAGATGAGTATTAAAGGAATCCAGAGGAGAAATAATCAGGATGTTGGAATGGTAAAGGAAGGGATGACTGTGAAAGTGATGAGATAATGTAAAGGGTACAGTCTTTACATTTGGTTTCTAATTTTATAAAGGGACCAATGCTGAATAAAGAGACTAGGATAATGACATGCTTCTGTCATTAAGAGAAAGAGGAAACTCCAAAAGAGAAGCTATCTCGGGCAAAGAGAATGAAAAAACCATTCTGGGGCATGCTGAATTCATTATGTCGAAAAGATGCCCAGTTATAAATGTGAGTCTGAAACTTGGGATTAAAGAAAATAAATCATTTGGAATTCATCAGTATGGTGTTGACAGCAGAAGTCATGGATGTAGTTGACATTTCTTAAGGAGAGAGAACACAGAAGAGGTTCACAGGCAAAGGATCCAGAATAACCTCCTGAGGGGAAAGGAAGTCAAAAATGTTCAGAGAAATTGGCAGAAGACCTAGCAGAGCATACAAGGATCCCAAGGATGAAGGGAATTTCAAAAAGCTAATGTAATAAAAAGCATCAAAGTTTATGGAAAGAAGGAAGAGAATAAAGACTTCGCAATTAGTAAATCCCATAAAATTAATCTAATAGCTTTGTTAAGAAAAACTAGGCACTCTGCTTATAAGGACAGTTTCAAAAGAGAATGAAAGACAGAAAGGAGGTTGTGAGGGTTTATGGCCCAGGTGAGTGATCTTCTCTAGTTGTTGCATTATATACAGTAGGCCCCAGATGTACAAAAGCTTCACCAAAAGATAAAAATCACATCAGCAAATTCATAAAAATAATAATATTAGTAAGCTTTTACCTTCTTATGATTCTTGTAAACATTTCTGTGGGCAAATCCCTTTCCACAAAGTTTGCATTTGTAAGGTTTGTCTTCACTGTGTATTACTTTGTGAGCACCCACTTGATCAAGCCTCTTGAAAGACTTATTACAAATCTCGCAATTATAGGGTCGTTTTTCTATTAAAAAAAATGAGTAGAGACAATCTCATATCTATATAAAGGTAAAGCATAAAAGAGAAAACACCCTTACCTTATATTACTTCTCATGGTAAGTAAACTAAAGCATGGTCAAACAACTAAAAAACATCTACCATCCACATAATAGACACATAAATGTGTCTATTCCCAAATGAAACATGAGCTTGTTCTCTTACAGACGTATTTTGAATTTTTAAAGTAGCATAGATATAAAGAAAAGGTTTAAATTCAAGGAAGGAATCCTATTTCCAGATGAAAACCACGCTGATATGTGAGAGTTTAAATCAGGGTCAGGGCCCCGAATGCAGAAAGTGACCTGACAGGGATGTAGGTAAAGAACAGAGCTGCCTCCCCCTGGGGCCACAGAGGCCTCATGGAGGCAGAGGTTCCAATGCTCAGCAGGAACCAGACATTTAGATTGGTATGTAAAATTCATATTTATGCAATATCCATATAACATTGACACCTAAATAAAAAATATACAATATGAATCAAGTAAAGCATACCTAAAAGATAATAGGTTTTGATCCGATTTTAATTTACTAAAATATTCATATGTATCAACAATGTGCATATTCAAAAACATTCTGACTTCAATCGCCTCAAATTATAGATATCTTAAACGCCAGAGACTCCACAAAGTAAAAATTATTTTCGGAGCTGAATTTTTAAATTTGCATTAGTAAAACAGACCTATTCCTAAGACTTGCTTAAATGAAACTACCGCTTTAAAAACTTACATACTCAAAATGTATTTATAGATTTCTTCTAACATTTATCAGTAATTAGCTAGAATGTAAAAGTATCTAGAAATACAAGAATTAAAATTTTTGAATATCTACTAAATGTAAGACACTATGCTAGCACAGTACCTAAATGATCTCATTTAATCTTCACAGCTACTATGAAAGGTAGGCATCAGTATCCCATTTCACAAACGAAGAATAAAGAAGCTGAGGCTCAAGGAGGACTAAGTGACAAATTACATGGTGATTCTGAAGATCTTCAATATCATCTACTCTAAGCACCTTTGCTCTGTAAATAAACTGAGGTCTAGAGTATTAAGTAACCTGTTCAGAATCACATGACTAGCAAATGTCCAAAGTCGAATTTATAGCTAAGGCCCCTGATTACCACTCTTATAGCTTATAAAAGTGACAATGTAATTCTTTTGTAATGATATCACTATAAACAAAAAAAGTATATAGTTTACCTGAGTGGGTGATCATATGACGTTTTAGCTGATTAGCTGAAATAAATTTCTTCATACATTCTTGACAATCAAATATCTCATGAATCTGCAAAAGGTTAAATAGACAGTTAAATCAACTGTCAAAGCCTAGTAAATTACACAGCTCTCAAGCAAAAGTGTAAAATGTGAACAGCTGCTACTGCAATACCCAAACTATATATTATAGTCCAGCCCTAATTAGTTCACACTAACCTATATACACTAAAAATGCAATGGACATAAGTTAGCTAATAAAAAATATCATTTGAGACATAATATTCATAGTCCTTAAAAGTGTAATACAGCTGTCCTATTTGGTACATATTAAATTTATACTCTGTAAAAGAATTATACCTAATATATAATAACTCTTCTGTGATGCACAAATTTAGACTTGGAAATATGTAGCATGCAGCTAATAATATTCCCTTTACAGTAGCCAACAATATTTTAAACTTAAATGTACATAGTACAGAGCGCAACATTAATTACAGTAAAAGATCAGAAGATACAGGATTCTGAAGAGCATTTAGTACACAATAAAAGTTTCACATGAGCCAGATGCAGTGGCTCACATTTGTAATCACAGCACTTTGGAAGGCCAAGGCAAGAGGATTGCTTGAGCCCAGGAGTTCGAGACCAGCCTGGACAACAAAGTGAGACCTCGTCCCTACAAAAAAAAATTTTAAAAATAGCCAGGTGTGGTGGCATATGTCTGTGGTCCCAGCTACACAGGAGGCTGAAGCAGGATGATTGTTTGAACCTGGGAAGTTCAGACTTCAGTGAGCTGTGTTCATACTATTGCATTTCAGCGTGAGTGACAGAGTGAGACTCTGTCTCAAAAAAAAAAGTCTCACATGATAGGAGGACCACAGTTTTTAAAATGAGGAAATCTAGTCAAAGGATCCAAAGTAGCAGACATGCAGGATGAATAACTCTAAAGATCTAATGTTACAATTGATAATAGCGTATTATATTCTGGATTTTTGCTAAGTGAGTAGATTATAGTTGCTCTTGCCACAGGAGGTAAAATGGGTAACTATGTGAGATAATGCATGCATTAATTTATTTCACTAAAATAATCATTTTAACTATATATGTATCTCATGACATTATGTTGTGTAACTTAAATATACAGAATAAAATATATTTTAAAACCACAATAAGGGGGGATACAACTTTTGTAAACGATTGGCTAATATATTAAAATTGAATATTAAATTAGCTATTTCCCTCCCAGACACTAACACAGAGAAACTGGATAGGTGGTATGAAAAGTAGAAGTCTAGTTTTTCAGAAACAATGTATTCAATTCTAAAAGAAATATATTACATATCATATCAGATTAGAAATGTTGATCATCCCAGTGAACAGCAGCATCACACTATGTTGTTGAACACTCAGAAATGGTTGTGGTGAAGTCATGTTTTTGTTTGAACCTCATTAAAGGTCCAGCTCACAATACTAAACCCCAGAGAAGTAAAGGCCCTTGTGCAAGAAGCCAAGACAGTATCCCTGCAGAATAACTAGGAACAACAGTGCAGAGTGAAAGATCTAGGCAAAAGTCCCTGAACTGGTACAGCACATGAGTAATGAGTGGAGGACTCAGCTGGCCCCTGATAAATGGTTCTCTTGATCTAAATGGCCATAGAAGGCCTCAAGGCAGGGAAACAGATGCTGGGGCAAGGCTGACAGATCCCAGGCCTGCAGCCCACGGCTTAATTCAATGCCCAAGCACGTGGCAGGTCGAAGGCTGCCAACCGGCCTCTGCTTCTGTCAGGTCTGACTCTTGGTGAGTCATTAAATTCAGTTATGTAAAGCAGGGAAAAAGTAGAGAAACAAGGCAGAAGCCAAAATATGCCATTCCACAAGAGTCTGACTTATCTCTCCTACTTAGATGCAATGGCATCTATGAGGGGATATCTGGAATCCAAAGAGTTCCTTTAGAAAGCACGTGGGATCTGTATGACTGCCTGCACAAGCGTTTGCAATGCTAGTGCCCCACAGCACACAAGAAAAATTTCCAGCCTGAGGCATGTTAAAGGCAGCATCTTCTATCGTCAAAGACTTTCACAGTGGCTTCAGTTAAACACCTATGTTTGAGGACCAATGATATGATTTATAATGTTTATTTAAAGACAGTAAAAGCAGATTTATATTCTTAAACTCTGTTTCTGTAATATATAATATATAATTTTATAATGACAAACAAGATACGCTAAAGAGATAGAGGATGGTCCACCTACCTTCTGAGTTATATATAAATGAAAAGTTTTGTTTTTCATTTTAATGTTAATTTCTATTTGATATATAAAATTATAAAATTATTCATCCATATATAAATGGAATTGTTAAATGAAACACTGTTCATTTGTTCATTTTTAAGTTGAAATATTGTTCACTTCTTAATTCTCATGGCTTCAACATGAAACATTTTTCAAGGTTGAATTGAACTGATATTCCCAAAATTATAAAGGGAACATCTACTATACATTAAAGCATTTTTGCATTGACTATCTCATTTACAGTGAAAAATTCAAGCCAAAGTTATTTTCAAAATTCCTTAAAATGCTTAATAAAAAGATCATATTTAAAGTGAAAATGACAAGTAATACTATTTAATTATGCCAGATGCTAAATAAAGTATATTTTTATGAGATTTTATAAAATTTACAGTGTACCAATTTGGAGGGTAATATTTTAAAATTTGAATTCCAAAATTATTTTCAAGAAGAATCATAATATACCTTATCATTATATGAGATAATATATAGTAATTTAAGATAATAGACCATAGTATAATTTAGCATTGTCATAAAGCATCATCTACTGGCAAGGTGAAATACTGCGACCAAACTCTATGAGACATTAGACACTCTCAACTATAAGAAAAGTTGCAACTGGAGTCAATAAAAGTTGCCTATGGATTCGGAAAGGCTGAATAGTGAAGGACTATGGCTGAAATGGAGGAAGGGCTGCACTGAGCTAGCAAATTATTAACATTCTGCAAAGACCACTCAGGAGGCATGAGTTCTAGTTTCTGTATTCCATTACCATCACATAGGCGTTTCTGATGCCTGATGATCTGTCACCATCTCCCATCACCCCCAGACCATCTAGTTACAAGAGAACAGGCTCAGGGCTCTCACTGATTCTATATTATGCTGAGTTGTATAATTATTTCATTAAACATTATAATGTAATAATAATAGAAATAAAGTACACAATAAATGTAATGTGCTTGAATCATCCTAAAACCACCTCTCCCCACCCCCTGGTCCTTGGAAAACTTGTCTTCCAGGAAAGTGGTCCCTAGTACCAAGAAGGTTGGGAACCATTGCTCTATTTGGTAAAATAGCTTAAATTTCAACCTCTAAGATTTAAATGGCTCAGAAAAAATAAATCATAGAATTATAAAAGAGGATGCTTAGAAGATATCTATACCAGCAGACTTAATTGTTTTGTCTCTTCAAAAGATGAACTGCTTCAGCCATAAGGGTTCTGCTTCAGAAGCCATAAGGGTGATGGGGAAGGAGGAAAAAAGACCTATAAAAGGGTCCTCTGGACTGGCATTCTGTGCAAAACTTCTTTTAAAAGCAGTCTCAGTGCCCATTTTAGCAGCATTGAAATTGGAATGTAACAAAGAAGATTAGCATGGCCTCTGCACAAGGAGGACACACAAATTCATAAAGCATTCCATATCTCTAAACAACCTAATAAGACTGCCACTTGAAAACTGAAAACCAAAGAAATGTAGTTTCATGGTACATAGAGAACAAACAAACAAGAGAATACTGATCAATTCAGTGTCCCGTTTTACAAATGGGAGAAGAAAGGCCTAATGTTACATGGAAGGTTGGTAACAGTAAAAGAAACCCACTACCCTGATTCCTGCTCTGGTGCTTGTCCTATTATTTCTCCTTAAGGATCAAAATCACTAAACATACAAGATACAACCTTAGACATACCAACACAATAATTTAGCTACCTCACATGTTATAAGTTAAATCCACAGCACATGGTTGGAGCTACTGGATTAAAAATCATATAAATTTTAAGTCCTGTCAAATTACTTTGTAATACATCTATATATAAACAGAGATAAAAATTCATTTTACAAACCATAACAAAAGTAAAATTTTATTTTCACGAATACCATCTCCTTCCCTTTTGTAAAAACTAAAAGAAAATATCTTATGCTCATAGCTATGCTAAAAGAAACAATATGTGAAATTAAGAAAAATCATTTACATCTTTGTTATAATAATAAAATATAGTATGCATATATTGGACCTTGTCATGGCAAGAGTAAAATTAAAACTACATTTTAATTCTATTTTATTATATATTCTATTAAACAGTTGCTAATGTTGTTAGAGTTAATAATTGCCATTGATTTTTCAGATTATCTTTTCACATCAAAATAATAACTTGTTAAGTTTTATACTTACTATAAGACATTAAAATTGTTAAAGATAGATATTAAACTGTGATGAATCTTTATCTTACTGACCTTTCTATGTTCCTGTAGGCTTGATGCTGAAGAACACTTTTATTGCACACTGAACATATAAGCTTTTCTTAGGATCTCCTAAAATAGAAATAAAATACCATCACGATTTAAATGAGACTATTAAGAGGAACAACAAATAGTGTTTTGAGGTGATATGTAAGTTCATCTTCATAATTTAGAAATCTAAACTATTCAGTGTTGTAGATATATCCATTAAACTTAAAGAGTAAGTTATATTTTAAATCTTCTTTTTAATTATTTTTTAAGTAGAGAAAAGACATACAAATTTACTTAACATGTATATAGGGGAGCCTTCAGAATAAAGACCCAAGCTCCCAAGAAAATGCAGGAGCTTATATACCTTTTCATAATTTTTATTATTATGGGTACATGATAGTCATGTGTATTTTTAGGGTACATGTGATGTTTCAATATAGGCATGCAATCTGCGATAATTACATCAGGGTAATTGGGGTATCCATCGTCTCAAGCATCTATCATTTCTTTGTGTTAGAAACATCCCTTCTGGTTTTTTTTTTTTTTTTTAATTCTTTTATTTTAAAATATACAATATATTCTGTTCTTTCATTTTTAAATATACAATGTTATGTTGACTATAGTCACCCTGTTGTGCTATCAAATAATGTATTGTATTTATTCTAACTATATTTTTACACCTATTAACTATCCCCATTTTATTCACCCCTTCCCTGCTACCCTTCCCAGCCTCTGGTAACCATCATTCTATTCTCTATCTTCATGAGTTTAATAGTTTTAATTTTAGCTTCCATATATAAGTTAGCACATGTGAAATTTGTGCAGCTGTGTCTGGCTTACTTCACTTAAGAAAATTACCTTTACCGATTCTCTCATTGATGGACACTTAGGTTGATTCCAAATCTTGGCTACTGTGAATAGTGCTGCAATAAACATGGGAGTGCAGATATCTCTTCGATATACCGATTTCCTTTCATTGGGGTATATATCTAGCAGTGGAATTGCTAGCTCTATCTTCAGTCTTTTGAGTAACCACCACACCATCGTCCACAGAGGCTGTACTAATTTGCATTCCCACCAACAGCGTACAAGCATTCCCCTTTCTCCACATCCTCTCCAGCATTCGTTATTGCCTGTCTTTTGGATAAAAGCCATTTTAACTAGGGTGAGACGATATCTCACTATAGTTTTGATTTACATTTTTTTCTGGTGATTAATGTTGTTGAACATTTTTTCATATACCTGTAGGCCATCTGTATGTCTTCTTTTGAAAAATGTCTATTCAGATCTTTTGTCCATTTTAATTAGATTTGATTTTCCTATTGAGTTGTTTGAACACCTTATATATTCTGCTTATTAATCACTTGTCAGATGGGTAGTTTGCAAATATGCTCTCCCATTCTGAGTAAAAGCTTTCTTTTTAAATTTGAGACATCTTCATAGTTTCATATACCATTTTCTACATATATAAAACTGGCCTTTCACTTTTCCATGTACTAATACTGTATATTAGTCAAAGAGAAAATTATATATCCACAAGGAATTCAAATCAAAATTAAAATTAATCAAATGTTTGTAAAAGAAAAAACTAAATTTATTAATCCATAAATTGTATTAATTCTTCTATATTTCAACATAATATTTTATTTAATCAGCTGAGTTTTTAAGATAGAATTTATAGACTATTCTTTCCAGCACTAGGGTCCTATAAAATATTTAAGTATATGCTTTTCAAATTAATGTTAAGAAATAAAGTACAATAAAACAATATATTGGCAATTCATACCATTACTCAAAGCCTAATTCTGTCTTCTTATGTAGTGATTATGTTTATAGTAGCTCATTTCATATTTCAAATTTCACAGTTGTTATAGAAATGAAGAGGCAATCAAACATTATTAAATGTGATATAATAAGAATATCAAATGTACCACAATGAATAACCATAAAATGTGTTTTCAACTTTTAATTGGTTGATTTCAAATATACAAAAAGTAAGCATATAGTATAATGAATCACCATCTATCCATCACCTGGCCCCAGCAATGACTCACCATGACCATTCCTGCCCCAACCTCAACCCCATCCACTCCCCTACTTCTCTATATTTTGAAGCAAATCTAAAACAAGTAAACTCAATATTACAAAATGATTTCTTTTTTTTTTTTTTTTTTTTTTTTTT
>NW_016819911.1:1369505-1420627 GCF_001698545.2 Rhinopithecus bieti
ACAGGCTTTAGCCACCGTGCCCGGCCGATTTCTTTTTTTATAGGACTGCATTTATGAAAGAGAAATACACTTTTAAATGGCAAATAGGAATTTTTGTCTTATTATTCAAGATGCCTATTCCATTTAATGTGTTGCCTTTAGTAGGCTATCACAGGCAAGAAAATGCTTCTTAGTAATTGAAAAGTAACACGGCTACTAAAGGAGAAAATTCTCCCAGGCAAAATGAATATCTGATAGCATATATTTGGTCATCAATTTCCTAAACACCATTAGGAGAGTCACCATTCAGAAAGAATATTACCTCTTTTCCAGCTCCTACTCATTAGGATGGTCCATCTTCCACCAACAATCTTTATTGCCCTGTCCTAGACCTCATAGCAACTGCTCTTTGATACTAGGCCCTACTCCTTCCCATTGGGTGGGTCCGAGAAGGAGAGAGGAAAGAAGGAAACAGATTTCTCCACCCACCACTCTCACTTTACCCCTGCACTCCTGACACAGCTCTGCTGCCAGGTATCAAGGGGAATACATCAAACCCTCATCCCCACTCTTCAAGCTTCTCTCTCATTTTCATGGCTTCTCCTCTACTTTGCCCTAGAAGAATCCTAGCTCCTCTGAGAAGACACACAGGAAAAATGTATGACTATTCATCTGAGAATGTAAATAAATGTTATCTCCCATAAATGCAAAGTCCCTTTGTCAGCAACCATGGAATCTAAGCAAGAGAGAAAGATGGGAAGTGATGAGGAGCTTGGCCCCCTCACTCTCTCTTTCCTCTTAAGTAACTGTGAGGAGCCTCATCACTCTACCAGCTCCCCTGGGCTCATGGATAACAGCACCTGCAAAGCCCTAATTAGATGTTATACTATCTTAACTTCCCTGTTGAGGTAAATCTGATATTTGACTTTCAGATTGAAACTTTCAAAAACATTTAGGAACACATTACTTACATCAGTAGGCCATGTGAGGAAATTAATACAACTGTGCTGAATACACAATCACTTAAATACTCAAGTTTCAACACACTCTGAGCTGAGTATGCTTCTAGGAGCTGGTCTGAGAACCTACCTACCACATGTTACGGTTGCTATGGAAAAATGTGATCCATATTTAAAAAATCAGCTTCTCTCTAATCATCATCCTCAATTCATATCACCTTAACAAAAAAAATTTGCCATCAAAGATCTCTTTCTTTGAGTGCCTTGTCTTTCTATAATAAAGGATTCTACAAGCATGTATATGAGAGCTTCTTTGTTTACTATCTCCAATAGGGAATATTCTTTCCTCAAATGCCTGTGTAGCCCATAGAGGAAAGGGGAGAAGCAAGAGACATACTATGAATGAGAGAATAACATCATGTACCAACCCCAGTGAAATACATGGCATAGTAACCGTTAGCTAAAACACAGCAAGATTTTACACTTTATATGGTCAACAAATAACAAAAAATATAAAACAAGATTTCCTTTTATGAATTATTTCCTACAAAATCACCACAAATTTCCAGAATTAGTAATATTACAATATGCAAGGTCAACTTCAAGAAGCCCCAAAGAAATTGTGCTTATAGCACAGCCTGAAGACCACATGCCCAGTAAGAATGCAAGTTTCCAGAGTTTCGTATGCATCTGGTTTTTCACTTAGTTCAGCAAACTTAAACTTTAAAACTGACATGAAAGTTCTATTACAATTTATTGCAGACATAGATGAAGAAAATTAAGGATAGCATTTTAACTAGAACAGCACTGAAAATCAAAAAACTATGAAGGCAAGTCTATCAAAAAGTTATGCTTGCCTTTTGCAATCATAGGGAATATCCCAGTATACTGAAATCAGAAAAAATGTCATCTTCCCTAAGTCAGCCATGTATTCTTCAAAAGGAAAGAAAGAAACCAGAACACTGTAAAAGCCTAGTGACGGGCACCAAGCTGGAGGTGCATTTCACAAGGCCCTACTTCCACTACACAGAGCTTTCACCATAGGCTGCACTTAATATGCAGCCCAATCCAATGATGGAAAGTTGCAGCTAGCAGTTGTTCATGCCAGCCTCCATAACTGTATTATTATTAAAGTGAATACTTTTTGGACAATGAACAAATATAGGATACAGATGCTGGGTGCAGATTATCACCTTCTCCTGAATATAAAAATAAACAACTGAAGGGAGAAAAGAAATCCACTTTCCCCAACATCCAGAGACACATAGCTACCCACTTCCCAGAAGTCAAGGCAAAAATAAACACATGAACAAAGAATATGAATAGAAGAACACACAGGGTTTCATAAATCTCAACCTCCTTTAAGGAGGAAGTCTACTGAGGTAAAAAGACAGGAAGTAAAAAGGTAACTGGGACAATATAGCCATCTGTTCAACTCACTGCAATAGATTTAATCCCTAAACCAAAATATATTTACTGACAGTATACCATGTGCTAAGCAGATACACCTAAAAGACAGTCAAATTTTATATTTGTTTTACTGTTTAGCTATTAGATGAAATTCAAATAATATTTGTTTTCTTAATCCATACATACTCAATTCCAATGTCAAAATGTCTTAGCAATTTTCTCTAACTTAGGAGAACTGTAAGTATTTTCACAAGTTGGATTTTACTGTAAAAATAATAAGGCAGAAGGACATCACTTAATAATTACAAATTTTAACAATTTATAAAAGAAATGTCATATGCCGAAACATTTAAAATTGTTACTTAAAAATATTAATTCTTAATGCACCTGACTACCCAAACATAACTAGACTCTAACTAAGGCTTACAGTTACAATTAATTCAGAAATGGAAAAAAGAATAAATGCTGCTAAATTCAACTTGAGAAAGAAATAGTGTTCAGTGAAAGAAAAAACTCCACTGCCAGCGCTCCACATCTGTGTGAAACACAATGGAAAAGCCAGCTCTCTCCTCAAGAGTGAGAATTAAAAACAGATCGCTGCAGCCTGGGGAAAGGAAGCCCCTTCGGAAACGACCCTCCAATGACTCCTCACCAGTGTGGACATTTTCCTGGTGTCTTTTCAGGGCATCCTTGCTCTTCAGCCTCTTTCCACAGCTGTCAGCCTTGCACACAAACCTGGCATCCCCCCGGCAAGTCTCCTGGTGCTGCTCAAAACTACAAGACAACCAGCAAAGCGGAACAGGGAGAAGAAATGGTGAAGACATACCTACAAAACTCTAACATCAGCAAGATTTTGTAATACATGCTCCCTAGTAGAGTTTTGGGGTCATTCCATGCATTACCTATGCAGGTAAGAAGAAAAGCATTTAAATTCTGTAGGTATGTGAAACTGAATTACTAAGAAGCATGAAAGTGTGCATGCAAAAAATGACCCACAATTATATAACAGCCATTTCATAACTCAGACACAAAACCTCGATGCTGAACTGAAGGAAGAATTGCAAACAGAGCACTGAAAACTTCGCGAAGACTCCTTCAGACTGCTTTTCGCTGTGCACTGAAGAACACTAAAGGGAAATAGGAAAAAGAAAGAAAAAAAAAAACAAAACTGGAACTCTAAGACAAAACGAAACTATGCTAACTCTGAATAAAGTCACGTTCGTGATCCTTTTTTTCATTCTGTCTTCTGCTTTTAAAATTTTAGTAGTACCTTATTTAACTCTAAGCTCCTGCTCAGCAGGGTGTCTTTTGTATAAAATATAATACAAAACGCAATAAAAGCAAACTAGAATGAAACTTAACATCTATTTATTTAAAAGCATATAGCCCTTGCTTGTTTTCTTAAGAATATACAATAGAACTTCTAAATATGTAGTATCCTGCTATTATAAGTTCTGATACTCTGAACATTTAGTAAGTTTTAAGCACAATTTTCATCTCAATTTTATAAGCAAAAGTTGATGCATATAATATTTATAGTCTTAGTATGAAATGTAGCATATTTCAGAATTTTAGTTCAATGAAACACAAAAATGTAACATTAAAGTCTATGTTAAAGATTTCCTGCTCATAAGTAAGGTGACATTCTGTTAAAATGAGAAGCTAAGGTTGGAGAAAGGAAGTAAATGGCAGGATGGCAGCACATAAGAGAAGAGAAAAAGACATATGTTGATGAGATGGGACAATTTATATTACTTTCATATTGGAAGTCATTGGCTTCAACAAAATGATAGTCTACAGTTGTATCCAACATGTAAATATGCTTTTAAATTACTTAAATTCAATTATCTGATTAAAATTAAAAACTTTAATGAGTAAAAAAAAATAAAACTTTACAAATGCATGTACCTACTTTCTCACTTTTAATAATTTCTGATCCTGTAAAATATTTAAATAAAGATAATTTTATGTTGTTAATATAAATTGTTAAAATAAAAAAGGGTAAAGAGCTATGTGTGGGATCATCTAATTCATCATATTGTTATATCTGGGACCTATGCATCTTTAAATTATTCCTCCAAAGTTGCTCTCAAACAAACAGTGCTTCCCAAAATGTCCAGGAATTCTTTATACTTTGAACTCTCCCCATTTCTTAAACTTTTATTTTAACAGATTCCAGAAGCAATATAAAATGTAGACAACTAAAAGTCTGTTACCTCGAAGGAGTAACTAAATTAGGCATATCTGAATTTCAGATTAAACCAGTAAGTTTGATATGTAATGGCAAATTATTAAATGGACAAAATTAATTACCATAAACAGTGTTTATGTGTTAAAATTCATAATTTGAATATTTCAAAAATCAACATACTATACCAAGAAAAGATGAGTTAATGACAATACCAATGTGAAATGCTTAATCTCTCACGCACACATAAACATGCGCGTGCACGCGTGCATACAAACACACACACACAGGTTAAAAACTATAAGTTAAGCCAAGTGGAATAAACTGTGTTAGTTTATAATTTTAAAGATATTCTTTAATATACGCACTGTCTTTGCAAAGCCTGCTTAACTGGGAATTTCTTCCCACAGTTCTTGCACTTAAATTCTTTCTCCTCTGTGGGTTTCTGATGCAATGTCTGAAGATGCTCAGCAAGAATATCCTCACTGGTAAAACTCGATTCACATTGAGGACAAGCATAGTCCTCTTTACAGCCAAGGTGATCTGCACATTTACAAGGAAGCATATTCATGAGACAAAAATTCAGAGCCAAGAAATGCTAAGTTTTGCTCTCATTTTAAATTAATTAATTAATTGTGCTTAAGGATACTATATGAGTAAATTCTTATTATCACTACAAATATTAATAGTATTGGCCACAAAAAAAATAATAGCAAGTGTTACTAGAGAGAAATACATTATTTTCAAAATCACTTGTCTTTCAGCAAATTAATACAAAGTCAAATTCCTTATGTAATTCATCCTATAATGTTAACTTTTCATATCAAAATGTTAAATTAGAAAACAAAAGCTATTCCTGAAATTGGTCATTTTAGCTCATTTTACCTTCACAAGGAGAAAATCCAACTGAGGCAAACTATATTGAATTACCAAGGGGAATCTCACATACGTGTGAAAAAAGACCAAGCTCATAAAAACAGTGCTGATTAAGCTAGTAGAGAGGGTCAGGCTATACGGTCCCATATAGACTGGTGCAGGTCTGACCAAATTTCTCAGTGTGCTATTTAAGTAACACATTTGTTTCTGATTATGAAATAAAATTAGATTTAGAAAATGTAGAAAATAAAAAGCACCAATAATCCCATCATGAAGAAACAACTGTCATAATATTACTGGTAAGCCTGACTTGCCGTTAGTGCATACATATTCTATGTGCAGTCTAAGAAGAGGTAAATTTAGGATCATACTTTATATACAATTTTATATGTTTCCCCACTTAACACCTTCTCAAGTCAAATGTTGGCGTTTTTTTAAACTTAAAGTACCACAATTTATTTAACCAAACTCTTCATTGTTAGACATTTGGCTGGCTTCTTTGTTTCTTTTGCTGAGTTTGATTTTGTTTTGTTTCTTTGCTTTTCTAAATAAAACTAAGAATTCTAAAATAAAAATAGCCACAATACAAGTGCTTGGTTCATACAATTCTGTTTAACTTTCTGTTGATTCTTTTTACAAAGATAATGAAAACTGGTACTTTAATAACTAAAGCAGAAATCAGGGCAGTAATAGGTAAGTAGACGACTTATTTTTAAATTAAAATAATGGACAAAATAACTTGCCCTGAGGACAACAGAGAAAAAATAAAATACAAAAACAAAGAAAACACAGAATAATATAGAAATAATTCCCATCACCCAAAATACGACATTCCAAATAGCATAATGCATATAAGCCTATCCTTATCTTCCCCTTAAATAATTCAACTAAAATAAAGAAACAGAAGCATAAGCTGGCAATGGTGACAGAATGTTCACACTTTCTCAGCCAATAATATGCAGGTAGAACAGAAAAAGTACAGGAAAAGCATACTACCACTTTGACTAATGAAACCAGTATCACTTCTGAAGTGGCTTTGCTCCACAAAATGCAAAAGTACCGTATAGTAAGTATCAGCCTGCTATGGTCTGAATGTTCATAAATCCCCAAAATTCATATGTTGAAACTTAAACCCCAATGGAATTGTATTAAGAGGTGGGGCCTTTAGGAGGTGATTAGGTTATGAGCACCCTGTCCTCATGGATGGGCTTAATGCCCTTGTAAAAGAAGCCCAAGAGAGCTTGTTTGTCCCTTCTGTCACATGAGGACATAGCTGGAAGGTACTATCTAATTAGAAATGAGCCATGAGCCCTCCCCAGACACCAAATCTGCTGGCACCTTGACAGACTTCCTAGGCTCCAGAAATGTGAGCAATAAATTTCTGCTGCTTACCAAGTATCTAGTCTAAAGTATTTTGTTATAACAGCCTGAAAGGATTAAGATGAGGCCTATTACAAAATGTGAATACCTACAGCATCATTCACATATCCCTTAAATTTCTCTTAGGAGTAAAACACAATAACATAGAAACAAGGCCAATAAGAATTGATTATTCCCTGGCAGTTAACAAGCAAGTGGCTGCAGTATAGACTGAGGAAGGTGTGACCTACGGTCACTGAAAGTTTTTGGGAATGACACTAGGGCGACCTAGCAATCCTCCAGGCTTCTGTGATCAGAACAGAAAGAGATGCCAAGAAGCTGTAGGTTCCCAAAAGATCCCAAACAAGAGGAATCAATCCCCTTTGGATCCAGCAAGCTCTCTCGTGTACCTCACTTCCACACTCACCTTTTCCCATATGCAGATGAGAAAGTAAAGTCTCAGAAAGTCAGCAACTTGCCCAACGTTACAAGACTGATTAGTGGCAGAGCTAGGGCAAGACTACAAAAATCCTCATTACTCATTATCCCAACGTGCCAGTGAGAGCAGTGAGAGCCAGGAGCTGCCCCAGCAATACAGCCGTGCCTACAGCCTAGGCAGTCCTATAGGGTACCTTCATCACCCACCCCCAACATACTTTTCCTGCGGTAAGAAAGATGAGCCCACCACAGGATACCCTCTGAGAATAATTTTGACAAAAACTAACTTTATTTGAGAATGTCATATTACAAGGCAACTATAATTCAACCACAGTTTAAACTACATTTTTTCTACAACTTTTCTTCTCCCAGATCACCAATTAAAGATGCAATACCTTTTCTGCCTGCTGTTGATTGTCTTCTGGAATTTTCAACTTCCCCTTCTTTGATGACTGTCATAATTTGCTGTTCTTCCTCATCAGCCTCCATGTCACTATCCAGGTAGCCAATCAGAAGCTCCGTGTCTGTTTCTATATCTTCAACTGCCAAATAGAAAATGTTTTCTCCTTCCTGAAACAAATTTTTTTAAATGCTGAACCATTCATTTGTTTCTGATAGTAATTAAGAAATAATTTTAGGACACATTAATAGAGTACTATGTGTGCATGAAAAGTTATTATTACTTTTTTTAAATTTCTAGTTGATCTAGGTGCTGAAAAAGGCAGGTGGCAATATTCAGTTACCTGGCAAATAAAATACAAATACATATGACAAAAGGGTAGTGACATTTATACATGTCAAATGAAATATGGATAATTATGTCCAGTTTTCAAAGTGAATTTTGCATCACTAACTGGCCTTATGCAAGCAACACTTTGTGGTAGCCTATAAATGCAGTTGTCATGCAACAGTGTTATTTACACATGCAGACAGAGAGCAATGAGATATCAATGATTTCGTTATTATTAACACTAACACAAAACTTAAAAAAAAAAAAAAAAAAGTCTTTCAAGTTCTAACACAAACACAAACCAGAGGAAGTGTAAATAAGTTCATTCCCTGAAAGAATTTACTGAAACCTGGTCCTGATTTAGAAAAAATACTAGACATCTGGGAAGTTCAAGGTGTTGACGGAGCCATCATGTGTACCTCACCTCTTTGGTCTCTCTAAATCTCACTGAAATGACAGACATGAGAAGAAGAAAAAAAAAAAAAAACAAGATCCACCATCAACATATCAAGATATTTTAGAAAGTCCTGGAAAACAGAAATCAGACATAGTCAAAATAATAGATAACTAATGCAGAGGAAACTTCGACCAATAACAGACACAGAAGAGGAATGCTACAAAGGACCTTCTTTCCAAGGAAACTCCAGAGAAACTTCACACGCGGAATCAACTGATACGAAAACCATGCTGGGCCTTGGGCCAATCACCAGGGAAGCCAGAACTGAGGCTGTAAAGTGGGCTGTCCCCAGGAGAAAGCACCCAGAATTGCTCTCTTTTACATAGTTAAGGATTTGTTCTGGGAGGGTTCCTAGTGAGGCTGCTGAATATAAAGAAAAGCAAAACAGAGACTGAATTTATTTAACCTTCACAGTGGCAAAGGCAGGAAAGGACAAAGAAAATAAGCTCCACCAATGAATGAAATTCAATAAAGCACAGAGCACAGAACAAAGTCTTCTTTCCTTTTGCAATATCATAGCACTTATGTTTAAAAGGAGGAGGAGGAAGACAAAGGAGAAGTGAGAGGGGAAGGAAGAAGAGAGGGGAGGAAGGAGAGTGTATGCATGTATATATTTATGTATATATGTAAACACAATTAGAACTTTCACGAAAAATTGCAAAGACATGAATCAAATTGTTTACACAGCTATTTTGAGGATGGGAGAGGGGCCATATTCAACATTGTTTTAGTTTGGGAGGACTTTTTTGAATAATAAGCATAGACTACTTTATAATTTTAAAACAATATATATTAGAAAATTTCATGGAAGAGACAGAAATTATGATCATATTCATCCAATACTATGGAAGGAAGACTTGATTCAAAATTTCAAAGCACTGAAGCAAATCTAATCATGAGCTATACATAATTTATAGACATTCCTATAACATTTGAACACTCTTGAAAGTTTTAAATTTTATATATCCAAAACATTAAAATGTTATTTCTAGTTAAGATCACTGAATTAACTTCTATACAATTGGTACTCTTAGTGCAACAAAAACAAACAAGCAAAAAATACACAGACACTAAGCAAGAGGTCTCTTTAACTCAAAAGCAGTATTTTCCAGGTCTTTATTAGATGAGTTTTTAACTGTTCGGGTAACTCACTCACCTAATAAAGACTTCAGAATGCAATAATAAATCTTAGTGTTTATCTGATCAACATCCACGAAAGTTAATTGAACCATCATCCTAATATATTAGTGATTAATTTTGTGATGGTTTTGATAGCACCAAGTAAAGATAATAATTTTTAATTTTAAAACACGATAGGATTAACTTAAACTAATAATAGGATATGGCACGTCTGTTTAGAGGCTCTGTAATAAAAGAAAACGTTCATATACCAGCTAAAACTTTAATTTCATGAAAGTAATGGCAGCATTACAGGCTCCACAGGACCAGCTGCATGCTTTTTCTCTGTTTGCCAAAAAATGTGATATAAAGAGGAATATAGTTACAGGTATTACTTCAATGTATTTATTTAATGCAGATGTCTGGATATCTCTGTACATACAATTCCAATCACTGTGCAGACCAACAGTCTCTGTCCTTTCATTTGCTACCCCAATACTATTAAAAAGTATCCTCTCAAATCACTTCCTTGCATACACTGCACTAATTTTTAATCATCCTACAAATCCTGCAACTCTTTGTGGTGTTGTTCTCCTCCCTGCACACCTCAGATTGACAAGGCCCGCCACATTCCTAATTTCTGGAGCCATTTTGTCCACCTGGAGGCTCATCCCAGGCCTAATCTCCTTCCCTTTGGCAGGAAGGATTTAGAGTTGCTACAGTTTGGGTGTTTGTGCCCACAAACCTCATGTTGAAATGTGATCCCCAATGCTAGAGGTGGGGCCTGATGGGAGGTGTTTGGGTCAGGGGGACAAGCCTCTCATACATGGCTTGGTGCCATTCTCAGGGTAATGAATGAGTTCTTCCTCTATTACCTTCCCAGAGAGCTGATTATTAGAAAGAGTCTGGCACCCTCCTTATCCCCTCTTTGACCACAACACATATTGGTTTCACTTTACCTTCCACCATGAGTGGAAGGAGCCTGAAGCCATCACCAGAAGCAGATGCTGGCACCATACTTCAGTACAAGCCTATAGAACTGTGAGCCAAATACTCATTTTTTTAATACATTACCCAGTGTCAGGTACTCCTTTATAGCAACACAAATGAACTAAGACAAGAATGTTGCCCCAATGCTCTGGGACTCAGTATCAGCTTCCTGTTGTCATGTTGTTGTTAGCCTAGCAATAACCTTGTGGTTCAGATTTGATCACTGGTTTAATATTCTCATCCTGAGATTAATTCTCCTTACTACATCTATCATTTCGGGTCTTAGGTCATTCCCTTGAGCACAGTCCCTCCTGGACTCCTTGTATATACACTTAAGATTAGCCACCTTCCTGTGACTCTGCCTAGGGGCTAAGATCCTGCTTGTGATTCAAGTCACTGGCTCCAGGTGATTTTATTAAAAACACTTAGAAACTTGTTCAACATCAACGCTTGCTGAAAAGCAAATATTCCCCAGCCATCGATTTTCAGAGCATTATAATTTGAATACAACATATTTATAGAATGAATGGTTTTACAATTGTTATTCATCTCTTGTATCACTGCCTATTGTTCTGAATTTTTTGTCTTTTTTTAGTCTCAATTCATTTTGCTTTATTTTATTTGCACGTTGTTTTCGGCTAATTACTTCTACTGCATGCTGTGTGTAATATCAAAAGTCACCACAGCCTAAAGGCCCAAAATATAAGTTGAAAAAAAAGTCAAATCTCTAACAATTGGTTTTAAAACATTTATCAAATGTCATTTTAATTTTTAAAAATGTATGTAAATCAATATGCCCCAAAAAGAAAAAAATATGTAAACAAAGGTGTTAACAGGGCTGTTTCTAATGGAGGAAATCGTGAGGACTTTGTACAGTCATCTTCTGCTACTCTACATTTTATAATTTTTCTAGAATTAATTAATTAATTTTATTTATTACTTTTATAGTAACAGATAACAATGGATAATTAATAAATCCTGTTCCTTGATACCAGGAAGCTGTACTACATGGCGACCAAAGAGAGCAGGGCTTTGGGCTGCTCAGGGTTCAAAATCTCACTCTAGATTGACTAGCTATGGGACTGAGCAAACAGCCTAATCTCCCAAATCACCAATTTTCTCATTTGTAAGACGGAGACAATAGTAGTGCCTATCTCATAGGATGGCTGTGAAGATTAAATTTGGTAATATTTGCAAAGTCTAGCCAGGTGCCCTACAAGCTGAAAGCATTCATGAGTGACAGCTACCATCATTACTATTTAACAAAAACTTGAATGCCAGTGGTTAACATATTCATTTTGTTTCCAAAGTCTGTTTCAACCAAACTATCACACAAAGTTGCTTTTACCATGCTGCTTTTGATTACATTTCCTTTGGCCAAAATGCTCTCAGTCAAAATATAATCCAGCTCCACTGCCTGCCTAGCAGAGCTCTGAAATGCTCTGCCCTGGATCTCCTGTTGTCATGCTCTCTTCCCCTGTTAACATGTTAAAGTGTTGCTCTGGTTTGGACCTCAGATACCAATCACTTGTCTGAACCATGTGTCCAACCATGAAGTCTGCCTGCAATTGAGGGGTTTCCAAGGATAGGGATTATTCAGTGCTAAAACTGAGAGAGTCCTGGGCAAACTAGGATAGTTGGATACCCTAACTACACCCATCATGCTCTCCATAATCACATTCTTAACCCCACTTAAGATTTCCTAACAACAATATTGACTGGGTCTACCTCTTTCACCATCTCTAGGTCCAGATCCGGATTCTCAATATTTAGGGCCAGTCATATTCTCAGATACAACTCCAACACCCTACCAAGTGAACTCCCATCATCTGAATTTTCATGTCATTCTCTTATTCCCAAATCTCCTTCAGATGTACCTGCTCCTTTTCTTCCATCCAACTAGTACACTTCTCAGAAAACATAGAGCTAATTCCTACCTTAATACAACTGCAAAGATGCCACTTGGCCCCTTTGCTATAACTCCTCCACATCCTCTGAGGCACAGCTCACTTTCACCCTCCTTTGAGAAACTTTCTCTAATCTACTAAATTCACGTAGGAACTTTTAATTAGGAGTTCTCTATATCAGTTGCCTTAACTTCAATTGGACACATCATTTACTTCTGTGGTTTTTGTCACTTAATTCATGTGATCAATGAATTTCTAATATGTGTTGCTCTTACCTCCCCAAAAGATGATTTTCTCAAGTGGACAAGAATTATCAAGTATAAGCTAATCTCATAATACTTGCTCAATATTTTTTTAAATAATAGGTAGTAAAATAGTTGTGCCAGAAGAAAAACAACACATAAGCTTACACAATTTTTCCTTTATTTATTTACAGCTGGGAGGCTATTAAAATAATCCAGGTCATACATAGTGGTGACTCAAGAGGACTGTAGCAGTGAGTAGTGGAGGCAGTGGGAAGTAATCATTCTGAGCATGCTTTGAAGGGAAAGCAGATGCCATTTCCTGATAGATTGTATATGGAGTGTGAGAGAGGAAGGGTCAAGGATGAGTCCAAGGTAATGAAGTTTTCTCTGAAGCATTCACAGATGTTGCTATATTTAATAATGATTCTTCTTACAGAATCGAAACAAAACACTATGAATTTTTGCTTTAAATCTATCTCTTCTCTGTATATATAAATATAATTTCACGTGGACCTTCACTAAGGTACCCTGGAATATTAGTCAATTCGGTCATTTACTATCCTTCAACAAATCTTCAAAGGAGTCATTCATAATCCCCAACCAAAAAAAATTATTTTAGATGATAAATTGACTCACAAAGCCCTTCCTTCGGACAACGAATGCATTCTGATAAGAAAAGGAGAGAGTAGAATTTTGCTTCTTTGAATAAACCTGAAAAACAATACCAGTGGCTTAGATTGTATCAGACTGGTCATTTTGGTAACATCATATAATATGGAATTCAGATTTGCTGGCAAACACACACACAAAAGCTTCTCCAAATATGATAGTTGTCATGATTTTCAAAAAATCTTTTGTAATAAAGATAAGCAAATCCAGAAGAAAAAGCAATAACCTGGCTAGGATGCTTCAGTAGAAAAGTCAGAGGTAGTGCCATGTGGTGTGGCCATTACAGAGCTTTCTCTGGAGGCAAGGGCACCGCCAAACTTCTTATGCATCAAATTAATCATTGCTAAATTCAGAATGTTTAGAAGGGCAGTCATATAAATACAGTGATGTTCAAATAACATTTCAACTGTCATGAATTTTGAATGGTTTACTTTATGTAAATGGTCTTAAACAACGCTATAAGAAAAAAACTATTATCATCAGTATCTCATCTCACACTAGTAACCTAATTCTTAGATTCCCAAGGTATCTCAGTGCACTGGGTGGGAAGTTCCATCACAGAAAATCAATCCGTGGGTAAGAGAATCCAAGCTCCTATGCCAAGGGTTAATATCAAGGCCTGAGGGAAAGCACTGGAGAAGCCAGCCAGATGGTAGGCTTTGGAACCCGATTAGGAATCAGTACAGCCCTCAATGTCCTCATTGTAAAATAGAAAATACAACGCCCCTAGACTTATTAGTGCTTTGGAATGGATTCTACTGCAAATGTCTGCTAATTACATGGTTAAGAACACTTAGAAGAAATAATAGTATCCCTCATTTATATAGTACTTTGCAGTTTTTAGTTTTTCATGTACTTTATCTCATCTTACCTTCATGGAACCCTTGGAGATATGGATGGAAATGTCCAGTACACTGGATAGATACTGGCTTGGGAGTCAGATAGACTTGAATTTGTATCCTAGTATATAACTTAGTAGATACAGATCTTTAGGCAAGGTTATCTTAACTTCCCTTAGTCAAGCTTTCCTCACCTATAAAGTGGGTTCAATAGTATCTACTTTAAAGAATTGTTTTGAGGATTAATACAGAATATGTAAAGTACACCTGGCAGATAGGAAATGGTTAGCATCAAGGTCTGTCTCCAATAGGAACTTCTCCAAAGGAGACCCTCCAACACAACTGCATTTTACGTATGGGAAAACTGAGGCCCAGAGATGAAAAATAAAGTGTAAAGATCTCACAAACAGTAAATTCTAGAGCCAATCTAGAACCTGAGGCCAGGACTAGCATCATGAGAACTAGAATAATCAGGTCAGGAATTAAGTAGAATTAGTTATGAAATTATGCAACTATAATTTTAACTGCACTAGATAAAATATTTTCCAAATGAGTCTAAAATAATCCAATGCATTTAAGGGCTGAAGGGAATTTGGCCCCATATAATTTTTTATTCTTTCTCTTTAATTCAGCGACTTACAAAATTATTCTTTTTTGGTCAAGCACTGGGCTCAAAACATATAGTTTACTTTGTGGCCTCAGTCTCCAGTACAGGAGAAGCTTACATTCCACTACCTAGCTACATCTGATATTAACATATTCTTGGAGTAGTTTCTTATATGTGGCATATAACAGGAAGAACACTTAAGACTATCTTCTGGCTTTGGCTTGGCCACTCTGAGGCTCTGTCACCTCGGGGCAGCCTCTTATCATCAGAACTCTTAGTTTATCTGCAAAATGATGGAGTTGGACTTTATAATCTCATCCTTTCTAGAGCTAGACTCAATTGCAAGTGAAATAAACTCATCTTTGGGGAGTCTAGTTAATGAATTTAAAAGGCAAAGTACATATACAGGTTGATCTGATTACTGCTTTCCCTCTCAGACCTCACCCTACTAAAACAAAGCATGGTATGGAATTAAGAGAAATACTTAACTAGGATTCCTATGAAAAGCTGGAATACACAACCTTGTAAGGTTGAGAGGCCCATTCTCCAAAATTACATAGAATAACATAAGCCATGCTTTGATAAGATTTTATCAATGTGACTACTTCTGTATTGTGGTAATGGTTAGGACCAAATGAACTCAAGATGCGTTCCAGTCTAATTATTTCTGCTTCTATCACTACACAGAAACATTTACTCCTAGATATCTAGGAGATAAATCTAATTTTCAAATTCTCTATGACCCTTCCACATCCGGCATTATGTGTATACCTCAACTTTCTCTGATAATTTGCCCTTTGTCTCTTCTCAAGTGCCATGCCTCACTAGCATAAATCTATCCTAATGAACTCATACATCTGAGGTTCAGTTCTGCTATTTCAAAACAGTAAAAGTCTCTTGTTTCACAAGGAAATACTAGTCCCCACTGTGTGCAAATAAATACAACTCCAGGAGAGGCCACGGGTAATTTGGTATTTCAGCTGTATCTGTATGTCGCTTAACTCAGTTTTTGTTTACTTGTTGGCAGGCTGCTATCTACATGTGGACACTGTAAGAAAAACCATGATTGTGAAATTGGCAAAGGCACAATTCATCATCGTATTGAAAAGGTAGTAAACTGTGAAAATCCACACTATCCAGCTAACATGACTAATGGGTAATCCACAGGAAAGGGAATTATCTTCAAAACAATGCAAGGGCTTACAAATGAACAATTTATACCAGTGTAGAGGGAAAAATAAGTCTCTGAACTGCTATCCAATAATCAATAGAAGTAAAAGACAAGCGATGAAGGTGCAAAAAAAGAAAACAGAATGAAACAGTAAAGATTTCATATTTAATATCCTCTCACATAAAGCTTCTTTACTAAACTCCTGAACCAGCCTGAACCTGTGTATCAATATGTCTATAGCGCTCAACCTACAAAGCTGACAAACATCAAGAAAAAAAATCATTTCCACATTAAAATTCACAAAATGTATCTATAATCCAACAATAAAACCAAAAGTCTTTGAAATAAGACATAAATGTAATAGACCATAGGATTCCTGTTTATTCACTCTTCTCGCAGTAAGAGGACTTTCCCAACTTGCCATGTGACACAGAAAGTTACCTTTGGGGTGTGGGTATTATGAGTGTGGCCAGGTGACTTGCACTGACTGATGAAATGTGAACAGAAGCAAAGTGAACCGCGTCCAAGTGAAAGCTTTAAAAATCATCACATTTTGGCCACTGCTCTCTTTCCCCTTTGCCAGGAAAACACATGTCCCTGATAAGGGTTGTATCTTCAGAAGCCATGTGGAGCCAAGCTGTGGACAGAGCCATAGCCTCTGGCAGCCTATACTTTTATCAGCAAGAAATAAACCTCTGCTGCTATAAACCACTAAGAGTTTAGGGTTGTTCGTTGGAGCAGTCTTCTGAGCAAAAACTGACTAAAGCAAAATAATATTCTTAAAAATTTTTTTATTTGAAAATAAGAAGCAAGTGACTTGAAATCAAGGAAAATAATGTGAGGCAGAAAATGACAGTTGTATTTAAAACAAAGAAGAGGGCAGGACATACTGATTTCATGTTCAGAGTTGCATTAATCAGGCCCTATAAGAAAAATGAAGTTTCAAAGAACTGCAAATAAAATCTTGTTTGCTAGTCATAACTTATAATCAGTCATACAGTGAGGAAACAGTTTAATATGATTCCTAAAAACAGAATACTATACTAAACAAAAAAATCAAATCTATAAGCAAAGAATATCAATCACAAATTACTAACATATGTGTGTATGTATACACATATTTTTCTCTGAGGGGCTCAAGCAGAGATAGTAATGTTTGAACCATCTCATGACACAAATCTGATATCATGGAGAAAAGAATCAACAGAAAAGAACATAAAATAAACAGAAGAAGTCGCTACTTTTTCTTGTGATGTGAGCTTGGGTAGCAGTGGCTTTTGAAAGAAAAATATATACACTTCACCTCTTTTATTAAAAATAAGTTATCAATATTGACAAACCATGAAAGTGTTGCATCAGATAGTGCTGCGGAGGAGAGGGCAGCCATTTTATACACAAATGATTAGAGGGCAGATATGTTCTTATTGCAAATTTGCTTTATTTACATCAGAAGCGCTTTTAACTGACCTCCCCTTAATTGGGTCCTAAACTTAACTGACACTCTGCATACCACAAAATCTACTGAATGATGCCCCACGCGAAGTCTTCTCAATTAGGAAGCTGCTGTCTTCTTGTTTGCCCACACATTCTGTTCCTACCACCTGACTGTCAGGCATGCTTCTCACAGTCCCACACATTCATTCCTACACCTGTTCAAAACACTGAGGACAAGTTACTGTAATCATATAATTTAACTACATTTTAAATAAAGACAGCTGAGTAAGAAAAATTCAATTGTTTCTAAGAAAATCAACTGAACGTGTTGAAAAGTCTTACAGATATGTCTATAAAAGAAATGGTCAAATTATATGAGGCAAAACAATTATAAAAGATAGAGGAAAATCACAACTCTAGAAAGACTCTGAACTTAGATTGCTTTGCAAGAGTCTACTTATACTACTTTAAAAAGAGTAAAACTGGATATTGAGTGGTTATGAAAAAATATGACAGCCAATGCTAATGAGAGAACCTATACTTAGAACCAAGAAAGCTTTGGTCGTAAATCAGTACATCGATAAATATAGATTTATAAAACTTAAGGTAAAATAAAATGTGTGAAGTATCAAGTCTATGACGCCATACTGGGGCCAACTTTTATCAACTTAATATGAATCGGTCCATATCACATCAGAAAAGAGAGTGTCAACTAAATTATTATATAAGCAGGTCTGAGGAACAGGCCCCCCATACATGCTTCCTAACCATCTGTGCTGTTCCTATCAGAGTCTTTTCCATGTTCATCTGTATTTATTTAGCTGAATCCCCAACTGGGTTGGAAGCTCCATGGGGAAGGGATTATACACCCAAATTCTATTAGTCCATTTTCACACTGCTATGAAGAAATACCTGAGACTAGGATTATTATAAAGGAAAAAGGTTTAATTAACTCACAGTTCTGCATGGCTGGGGAGACCTCAGCAAACTTACAATCATGGTAGAAGGCACCTCTTCTGGGGGAAGGGGAGATAATTAGTGCCCAACAAATGAGGAAGCCCCTTATAAAACCATCAGATCATGTGAGAACTAAATCACTGTCATGAGAACAGGGTAGGGAAACTGTCCCCATGATTCAATTATCTCTACCTGATCCCTCCAATGATACATGAGGATTATGGGAACTATGATTCAAGATGAGAGCTGGATGGGAACACAGCCAAACTTTATCACAAATTATATAAAAATTATTCCCCAAATATTCATTTATGCTATATTGCATGAGAATTAGCTAAACACAAACCTCTCCTCTCCCTGGCCTCCTCACTTCCCCATGAGCTTGTGAGCCTGCTGAGGGCAGGCACTATATCATATTGACCTTTGTGTCACCTCAGTACCTAATTTGACACTTTGCTCACTGAAGGTTATCAACAAAGTATCTGCTGAATTGAATCAAATATGAGGAAAAAATGTCATTTCCTTTTGAATTAGTAACACAGTAAAGGCAAGAATGTCATTCAGAAAGAATGAGCTACAATGGGGTTGTAGAATAAATTTCCTATTCTCAACAATTTCTTAAGAAGTCAAAAGTTGGTCAACAGTTGAGAGGGTGAGAGGGTTTCATCCAAATCTTAAAAAAAGATTAGACAAGCAACTATGCTCCCTGGAAAGAGAACCAGCATTATGCCAAGCATACCCCCATTTGACATACCAGAAACGTATTAGATAGCTGAAAGTTTATTCAACACATTTACTACAGCATATAATGTGCAGAGTATTGAATACCCACACATATAAGGCTGGTCCTTCCCCCCTCGACTTTGTATGCCCTCAGGGGAAACAGAACAAACAGGTTAAGTAACAGTACAGTAGTCCCCTTCTTATCTGCACTTTTGCTTTCTGCTATTTCAGTTAACCTTGGTCAACAGTGGTCCAAAAATATTCAATGACAAATTCCAGAAATAAACAATTCATGAGTTTTAAATTGGGTGCCATTCTGAGCAGTGTGATGAAATCTAATGCTGCCCTGCTTCATCCCACCTGGGACAGGAGTCTTCCCTTTGTTCAGTGTATCCATGCTGTAGATGCTACCCATTCATTAGTCACTTGGAAGCCTTCTCGGTTATCAGACCAACTGCCACCTGTCACAGTGTTTGTGTTCATGTAACCCTTATTCTACTTAGTAATAGCCCCAAAATGCAGAGTAGTGATGCTAGCAACTTGGATATTCCCAAAAGAAGCTGTAAAATGCTTCCTTTAAGTGAAAAGGTGAAAGTTCTTGACCTAATGAGGAAAGAAAAAAAAATAATAATATGGTGAGATTGACAACATCTATGCTAAAAATGAATCTTCTACCATAACACTTCGAGGAAGGAAAAAGAAATCTATACTAGTCTTGCTGTTGCACCTCAAACTGCAAAAATTATAGCCATGGTTCATGATAAGCGCTTAGTTAAGATGGAAACGGCATTGAATTTGTGGATAAAAGACAGGAACAGAAATGTGTTCCCAGTAATTACAATCAGACTTGGTACTATCCAGTTTCAGGCATTCACTGGGGATCTTGGAACATATCCCCAAAGAAGGGGCTACAAAGTGTAAAAAGGAGGAAGATAGTTGTACAGAGTACAGAGAATGGTGGTTACAGAATTTTTTGAGGTAGTTTCACGCTGATGTTTGAAACTCACTCTGAATATGTGAAAACTAGATAAGTTCTAGACAATATAATATTAGTAGGGAATGGGCTCATTAAAATAGGGAAAACAACATTATCAAGGTCAAAACACTAAGAAAAGTAGATTTATGCTATAAAAAGCAACAAATCTAGCTTAGTTATTACAGGAAAGTTATAAACAATCAGACTAAAAAGTAGCTTCAACATGTGGAAGGACTGAAAAGTCAGGCATAGATTAAACATGGCCTATGGATTGCACATTTGAAAAAAACTAGTTGAAAGTAGCCTGTAAGAAATGTTCATTTGATCAATGTGATGGTTAATTTTATATTGCTGAATATTTGTGTGCCCCCAAATTCATATGTTGAAATCTAATTTCCCATGTAATGGCATTCAGAAGTGGGGTCTTTGGGATGTGATCAGGTCATGAGGATGGATCTCTCATGAATGGGATTAGTGCCTTAGAGAGCTCCCTTGTTCTCTTCCCCAACATGAAGTTACAGCAAAAAGACAGCTGCCTATGAAACAGGAAGCAGGCCCTCATCAGACAACTGAAACAGCGGACACCTTGATCTTGGATTTCCCAACCTCCAGAACTGTGAGGAATAAATTTCTGTAGTTTATAAGCTACCCAGCATATTCTATTTTTGTTATGGCAGCCTGAACAGACTAAGACAATGTATCAACTGGACTAGGACATGGAGTGTCCAGATATTTGGTCAAATATTATTCTGCGTGTTTCTGTGAAGTTGTATTTAGATGAAATCAACATTTATATCAGTAGACTAAGTAAAGCAGATTACCCTAAAAAGTGTAGGTGGGCCTTATCCAATCAGTAGAAGGCCTGAATAAAACAAAAAGGCTGACCCTCCTCCAAGCAAGAGAATTTCAACTATCATCAAGCAAGGAATTTGGCTTTTCATGCCCTCAGACTCAAATTCAGGTATTTCTGTGTCTCAAGTCTGCCTGCCTTTGGACTGAAACTACACTATCATTTCTCCTGGCTCTCATGCCTTTAAACATGAACCAGAATTACACATGTGCTCTCCCAGTTCTTCTTCTTGACTCACCTGCATATAATCCTTCAATGTCAACAATTTTTAATTCTATGATTGTTTTCACATAACTAATTTGAAAATAGTCCTGATAAAGATAAATCATATGAAGAATTATTGAGCACTTATGAGCTCTTAGGACTTGAGCACATAAGGTGAAGCACTTAGGACTAAGTATAACATAATGAAATAAAATACAGTACCTATTCCTGAAGAGTTTACAGTATTCTTAAAGAGTGGAAATAGCCATTAATCAACCACCAAAGAAATAAAAATAACTTGATGAATGTGAAGACAAAGAGCAACATGGTGCTATTGAAGTATATAATAGAAAACTGATGTAGTCTAGAGTTCAAATAGGAGAAACCTAGCAAAGGGAAAATATGTGTGTGTGTGTGTGTGTGCGCGCGCACATGACCTGTGCCTGTGTGCATGCATGTACACACATATTTGAAAGTTGTAGAATAAAGGTGATATGGTTTGGTTGTGTCCCCACCCAAATCTCATCTTGAATTCCCACATATTGTGGGAGATAACTCATAGGGACAGGTCTTTCCAGTGCTGTTCTTGTGATAACAACTAAGTCTCACAAGATTTGATGGTTTGAAAAATGGGGGTTTCCCTGCACAAGCTCTCTCTTTGCCTGCCGCCATCCATGTAGGATGTGACTTGCTCCTCCTTGCCTTCCACCATGATTGTGAGGCCTCCCCAGCCATGTGGAACTGTAAGTCAACTAAACTTCTTTTTCTTCCCAGTCTCTGGTACATGTTTATCAGCAGCATGAAAACGGACTAATACAAAAGGAAAGGAACTTGCACATTGAATAGCTGGGTAAAAGAATATAAGCTATAAAGATGAAAGAAAAAAAGTGGTTTCAGGGAAGCCAATAAAGGATGAGTTGAAAGATGGAGGTAGCTGTCCACAACACCTAATGTTGCCTTGGAGTCTAACAAAAGGAAGTCTGAAAAGCATCAAGTGGCTTTATGACAAGAACAGAACTAGTAACCTAAGACAGAACAAACAGAAGGCCAGAGGGAAGCAGAAACCAGGTTAGTGTGGGTGGCAGAATACACTGGAGGTAAGAAAATGAAGACACAGCTTATAGACAATTGAAGGAAGGAGATGATAAAGATCAAATGGAGAGAAGGGATAACCTACAAGGCAAGTGTTCATCAGAAAGAGAAACAGGTAGAAGATTTGTTCTTAAGAAAGAGGAGGGCATATTTCTCTATTCTAGGAAAAAAGAATGAGAAAGTGTGCATTTGTAAGGCAGTGTGAATGTTGATGTCAGAAGTTCAGGAATATATAAGTATTGTTTATTATCATCTTTCCTAATATTCCAAAAAAGAAAAATATATGTTTTATAATATCTTTTTAATTTTAATATATTTCCAAATGTTAACAAAGACTATTACATCTCTTCTTGGTCTTTTTGCTAAGATCAAGTATAAAGCAGGATACTTGTATTTTTCTATAGAAACATCCTCTTAAGCACTGAAAGTGCTCTCAATTCCAAATGACTTCTAACCCATGATTTCTCCTGTAAGTCTTACAGTTAGATACTTTATTAGCTTTGGTGTTAGATCAATTGTAAACATCAACACAACTCATATATTTAAAATGTACTTAAAACATATATGTATAATTGTTGTAAAATGTACAAGTATTCATCTGAATCTTCTAGATAAAAACTGATTATTATGCTCATCATCTCTCTCTGACTGAGGGAATCTAGATACCAAAACTGCATGTTTGGCTAGAGTGAAAGGCTCTGTTCCACCACTTTCATATACTTGGGTTCAGTTTTTTCATCAGCAAAATGGGAATATTACTACTACTTTAGGGGGGATTGTTAGAATTAAATAAGACAATATATCTAAAGTGTTAAGCATAGTGCCAATTACTATTAGTCACATCGACTATTTTTATCATTATTATTAATAAACCCAATATAAACGGCTATGTGCCACAAAATTTATATAGAGTGAAAATCAGATGTTCTGAGGCTATTCTACCCATCTGCCTATCAAATTCACCATGCTCTGGAGGTAACTTCCAGCACCATCTCCACCAATCTACCACCAACATGCTCAGGAATTGCCATGCCTGACTTTCAGTCCAACACTAAGTCTACAGGGACTGGTTACTACAACTACCTGATTGTTATGAGGCTAGTGATACTGTTATAAGGCTAGGTTTCCTGAAGGATATATTTAATCTCTGGGGTGCCTGCTGATGCAAAATTTCAATAATTTGATAAATTTGTATGATGCATCAAAGTGATTCCATTTGAAGTCTCATTTCATAAGCATGGATAATAAAAGTTTTTTTTATGTTTGTTCTGTTTTGTTTTTACTTATTGACTGACTTTCTAGAAGTAAAACATTATCATAGAGCTTCCCTATGGGTTCTAGATGATGTCAACAGAATTAAAAATCATCAACTTTATTCAATAGCAAGGTGCAAAGTATTTCAAAGGCTTGTGATATTAATATTTTACATACAACTTACACTTTTACATACAACATAACATTATTCCAACCAATGTCATGTTGCATGTGAGATATCTGAAACAAAGCAGGTTATACTTACAAAGTTTAATATAAAAATATAAATGTTTGATAATGAACATTTTACATTTGATAAAGTAAAACACAAGCCACCTTTGGGAGGCCGAGATGGGCGGATCACGAGGTCAGGAGATCGAGACCATCCTGGCTAACACGGTGAAACCCCGTCTCTACTAAAAAACACAAAAAAACTAGCTGGGCGAGGTGACGGGCGCCTGTAGTCCCAGCTACTCAGGAGGCTGAGGTAGGAGAATGGCGTAAACCCAGGAGGCGGAGCTTGCAGTGAGCCAAGATCCGGCCACTGTACTCCAGCCTGGGCGACAGAGCGAGATTCTGTCTCAAAAAAAAAAAAAAAAAAAAAAAAAAAAAAACAAGCCACACATAGATACATGCTATATTCCAAAGTACAGAAATGGGCATGGAATTAATTAAGTCACTGAGGGAAAGTTCTCAAAAGCCTAGTTGAGTTTACATTCTACTGCTTGGAGAAGTGTAGGGTTAATTCTCAGTAAGAATGACTATGCCCCTTTTTGTTCCTGTCTACTGTCTGCAAAACTAATAAAACAGAAATGTGTAAACCACCATAAAGTGTGCATAGCCATATCTCAAAGGACTTAATTAACCACAGGAAAAGAAACCAGAAAATGACTCTGTTTTAATCTCTGTCCACTGAGGTGAATTAAATAATATGACCATTAAGTACCAGCTTAAGAAATCACAGACACACTAGTCAAATGATTACCCATTTAATTAAGTATAATAAGACAGTATGTATAGTTTTGACATAAACTAACCATGATAATGATTCATACAATTACTTTCTAGACTTCTGTTAAACAAAGCTCCACGTGAAAGGAAAGCCCATACTCAAACTTTACAACCCCTCTTCCATTCAGCCTCTGTACCTTCCTCATGCAGTAAAGTACTGTAGACAATAGCCTACATCTCTGCTAGTAATCTTCCTTTTTCCTTCCCTCAAGCTGTCTTTTTTCAGGGAATAAGATAAAGCTTTTTATTTTATTATTTATTTGACACATAATTATACATATTCATGGGGTACATAGTGATGTTACAATACATATATATAGTGATCAGATCAAGATAATTAGCATATCCATCATCTCAAACATGTATCATTTCTTTGTGTTGGGAACATTCAATATCTTCCTTCTAGCTATCTGAAACTATATATTATTGTTAACTATAGTCATCCTACAATGGTATAGAATAGCAGTCCCCAACCTTTTGGCACCAGGAACAGGTTTTGTAGAAGACAATTTTTCCATGGACAGGGATTGGGTGGGGGATGGTTTTGGGATAAAACTGTTCCACCTCAGATCATCAGGCATTAGTTAGATTCTCATAAGGAACACACAACCTAGATCCCTGGCATGTGCAGTTTACAACAGGTTTTGCACTCCTATTATTATGGGATCTTTGGGGTGTTGCTTTTCTGGCTGGAAACCTCTGTGGCCAGTCGTGCCTTTGCCCACTGCTTCGGCCCACTGAGGTCATTCTGCCCACTCGACCTCGCAGGCTGTGTTCAGCTCACACTAATGGCCTGAATTCCACACTTGCCAAGGGAGACTGCATCGAGCAGCAAGGGGTGTGAGAGCTAGCGTGGGGTCTGGCCAGTTCACAGATATGCCAGCTGCCGCAGAAGAGTGGGCAGCAAAATGGTGGGCAGCTCCAGGTGCCAGCACAGGTGCCAGCTCTCTGCAAGGCTGCAGCTGGGCCAGGCACACTGCAAGCAGCTTCCACAGCTGACACCAGGGAACACAGTGGCATCGAGAAGCTTGGAGACACCAGGAACTGCAGCACCCCAAAGAAGGAGTCACAGCCCTGGCTTGGGGCACTCCCAGGTCTGGGCTCCCTGAAAGGCTGCAGCTCTTCTCTCCTTCTCTTCACTGGCAATGTGGCAAGCAAGGAGCAGGTCTCAGTCTTGTTTGTGATACAGCTCTTTTAGCCTCGCCATTCGGCGGCTCCTCAATTCTTGTCCTGTGACCAGGAAAAACGAGGTATACAAACAAGTAGAAGGTGAGCAAGATGAAGAGGAACTTCATTGAGCAACAGTACAGCTCAGAGGAAACCTGCAGGTTTTCTTTCCACAGGCAGGGTATACCAACGAGCATTCAGCTGCTAGCAGAGAAAGTAACTCTTCTGTGCTAGGCAAGTCATCATAGCAAGCATTCAGTTCTCAGCAGAGACAGTAGCTCCTCTCTGCAGCTGGTCATTCCATCATATGCTCTGCTCTGGCTGAGTCTGAGGCTTTTATGGGCCTCGGAGGGGAGGAAGTGTGCACTCACTGGTCCACTGGCAGTCATGGGCAGGCCCAGAAAAGGCACCACAAGTTCCCATTCTGGTCGACTGGACCGTCAGCCTGGCCCCCAGCCTTCAGGCACTCCCTAGCCTGAAGGTGGGGCCTCACCGAGGACCTGCCTCCTTTCACCCAGGAGCCTATCTGCCTCCTGCCACCCTCCATGAAGCCCAGGTGCTTGTGCCAAGGTGCACCTGCAGGCCACACTGAGCTGCCTTCAGCTCCGCATCGGTTTCCAACCCCCCCACACTCATTGGTGCCTAAAGTCTGGAGGGGGGCCAAGGCAGCAGGCAGCTCGTGTGTCAGCACTGCCCCAAGTGTATGCACCCCCAGCCGGGCTGTGACAGCACCTGGGCTCAGCCCCACATTGCTCTGAGATCAGAGCAGGTACTCACAGCTGGGAGAAGCCAGGCAACGGGAGCAGGCACTTCAGAGCCTGCAAGCAGCATAGGGAGGCCTGGGTCCACAGCGCCAACTTGGGTGGCTGCAGCTGCATCTGGGAGGGTGCGGCTGCTACCTGCTCCTGGCTCCCACTGGCTCCATGGAGCATGCAGTCCCAACTGTGCCCCCTCACACCCTGGGGCAGGGCTCCAGGTTCTCACTAGGCCAGGGCCAGCATTTGGGGTAGAAGTGACATTGCCACAAGCTCCCCCCATTGTCCCTGTGCTCAGGGACAGCCTGGGGCTCCCCCTCATTTGGCTCAGGGCCCTGCCTGGGGAGGGGCTCCTCTGGAAGTGCATCACAGGCCCTAGGCCCAGCCATTAGAAATGTCAGGCTTGGCAGTCACCCCAATGCGAGGTGGACTCCATGGACATGGCCCTGGACAGCCCCATGCAGAGGCTCCTCCCAAGGCATAGGAACCCAGCAACCTCGGCGGGGTGGGTGCAGGAGCTGCCTGGCTGGTCGGGTCCTCAAAGCAGGTACTGCTCCCATTTCCCACCTCAGACCCAAAAAGTGTGGCCCCAGCTCCGTGACCCAGGCCCAGTCCCTTTACCCCATGGGCAAGCATAGCACCACTCCAGGCCCAGCTTCATCTCAGGGCCCCTCTCTGCCCAATCCAGGACCACAACATGGGGCCCCTCTGTCCATCGCAGGTCACAACTCTGCCCATGATGGGCCTGGCAGGCGACCCAGCCTGACCACATCATGGTGGCCCCTAGGGCGGCAGGCCGTAGGGGACTGTGCCTTCTCCCCATACCCTCCCTGCAGTGGCTGGCATGACGGCAGTGGCCACTCCAGACAGCCCTCCACTGCCATCACTATGAGAATCTAATGCCACTGCTGCTCGGACAGGAGGCAGAACTCAGGAAGTAATTCTCGGTCACCCATGGCTCACCTCCAGCTGTGCAGCCAGGTATGGGTCTATGGCACAGCAGTTGGGGACCCCGGTGAAAAAGACTAGAACTTATTCCTCCTATCTTGCTGTAATTTTGTATCCTTTAACAAATCTCTCCCTATTCTTGTCTTTTTTAAATCATGTGAGATTTCTATGGTGACTAAGACTCAATCAAGGATGATCAGATTAAAGTTTAAGGTAACATTTTCCTAGATTTTGTGACATAGCAGACTTCTCAAAATTATCAGAGTGAAATATCCTTGGCTGAAATATCCTTGGCTTAATTTGTTATACAAATTACATTGAGTACAGTATATAAAGTACAAGATAATTTTTACACCTTCTTTTGAGTAGTGAATTCAGTGACAGAATGCAGAACTTCACATTTTACTTTGTATTGCTCAACAGTAGTTGAACCTTTTATGACAGTCTATTCAGGCACTGGATATAGTACAGTTTTCTTTGAATAGAAATTTCCCTAGACTACTCAACTTCCATTGATAAAGACTTACGTGTGGCTAATTCTACTGTTTTGTGTTGTATCCATTACATTTACTTCACTTTGTAATTTGTTTATTGACTTCTTTAATGCCAACCATTAAAAAAAATTCAAAACTTACCATAAAACATATATCCAATTTTGAAACACAAAAACAAAGTCATTTCCTTCTTTCTGTTCATACACCAAAAATCTTGCCTGGCAACAAACAGTATATGTGCTTATTCTGAATGTCTAGATTTTAGTTTTAACACTTCAAAAGTACACACCACACACACCCACACACACACGTACACGGTTGTTAAATTTCCTCCTCTGATAAGTGAGCTTCTATGTTGTTTGCTTGGCTCCATATATAACAAGGGTTTCATTATATTTTCTAGTGACTAACATTCTTAAGATTCTTCTTTTTAATTTCTACTGTACCTCTTAAATTTTGTAATGATATAGCACAGTTCCAGTATATTTAGTGCAATATTGATTAATTCACAAATACTAAAATTTCATTATTACATTTGTTAGGTATAATTTGAAAGCACCCTACCACTTCATAGTAAATACTTCTTTTCTCAGTAGCCTTAGCTATTTAATTATTCTATATCCTAGTTTTCTGAGTGAGTCCAGACTGAACTCTCTGGTTGTTAATCAACAGAGTATCTGAATTAAAGGCTCTGCTTGTCTGTGGTTATATCTGTAAAAAGACTTTTGACAGTAACGATGAGGTACTGTTGGCTGCACAGCAGTCTGGCTAAGATAAAACTACTTAGCAGTAGACTGAAATGTGTACACACATACAAGTAGATACTCAGCACTCACAGAGTAAAAATGTGACACTTTGCCAGACCAAATACTCACATGCACATATACTGCAGGCCAGAGTTCAAGCGGAAGCGTTTGCTTTCTGTTATTTTAAAGGAAACAGATGTAAGCCTTTTCCCAAGTGACAAGGTACATTCAACTAGGTGTACCACATCAGGAAAGAGGCAGAAGAGCTGCCAAAGGAGGCCAGTTCAATAAGCACTTACTGAGCCCCCACTAGACGCAATGAATACTGGGAAATAAACATAACTGACACAAACGCCGTTCTTGAGAAATTCAGTCTAGTGATAGAGACGACAATGTAAATAAATAGTTTACCTAAGTGTCATCATGATATTAAGTATTTTGCATTTCAATTCTAGGAGCCTTGGGAATTTTTCAAATTAACTATTTTAAAATGTTTTAAATTTTAAAAGTTTTTAAATTATAGTGATAATTTAATCTAAATATGAAATGTAAGATTTGCCACTTTTCCCCCAGGACAACTTCATGGAATTTCTATCTTCAATTCTACTTCACACTTTCACTATCACCAATCCTGTTACAACCAAAAGCCCCAAATCAACGAGGGAACAAACATTCTTCAGCCCTCTAGCCTTCTTTCGGTTAATGTTACAGAGGTAGGCTTTGTTAGGTCACTAAAATACGGAAAGAATATGAGTCCCATAAGGCTATGATTTCTAGGGACACAACTTTCCAATATCCAGCATTACCCATTCTGCAAAAACATCTGAGAGCAGGCAGAATTCAGAGGATTTCTATAAGAAACAGTCAGTCAGCTGGGCATGGTGGCTCACACCTATAATCGCAGCACTTTAGGAAGCTGAGGCAGGCAGATCTCTTGAGATCAGGAGTTTGAGACCAGCCTGGCCAACATAGCTGGTGAAATCCTGTCTCTACCAGAAATACAAAAATTAGCCAGGCATGATGGTGTACACCTGTAATCCCAGCTACTCGGGAGGCTGAGGCAGGAGAATAGCTTGAACCTAGGAGGCAGAGGTTGCAGTGAGCCGAGATTGTGCCATTGTATCACTCCAGCCTGGGCAACAGAGGAAGACTCTGTCTCAAGATAAGTTAATTAATTTATTTAATTTAATGCCAATGTCCTCCACAAGACCGCTATAAATGAGCACATAAATGGTGTTCTATAGGCCAGGCATGGTGGCTCACGCCTGTAATCCCAGCACTTTGCGAGGCCAAGGCAGGAGGATCACTTAAGCACAGGAGTTCAAGGCTAGCCTGGGCAACGATGCAAGACCCCATCTCTACTAAAAAATTTAAAAAGTAGACGGGCATGCTGGCACATGCCTGTGGTCCCAGCTACTTGGGAGGATTCCTTGAACCCAGGAGATGGAGGCTGCATGAGCCACGATCAGGCCACTGCATGCTGGTCAACAGAATGAGATCCTGCCTTAAAAAAAAAAAAAAGGAAGAAGAAGAAAAAGAAAAGAAAATTAAGAAAGAATCAACCTGCACAAAACTTTCTTCTTCAAAAAAGCTGAAAAGTGGTTTGGCACAAACATACAAGCATAATTATTTTAATCCTATCCCTAGGGTCATCAAGTCACTACATCTAATAAAGATCTCAGCACACAGTACAGTAAGACTTCTTCCCCACAGAGCATTTCTTGTGTCTATAAAGTCCTTATCTTTCCAAAGAGGAGAGTGGCCACAGAACACAGTAAGCACAATGTCATCCACAGTAAATAGTACTGCAGTGGCCTAAGAGGATGCTTCCCATGCACCTAACCACAGAGGAGCTCAGGAGCAGGGTGCATAGGCTGCTGCGGCCACTGTGGGGCAGGCTCACTGGATTCAGTCACTCCACACAGCAGATTGTCTCTTGAGTGGTGGATAATTACTGATAAGTCTTCTATATGCACAGAATTATACTAGATACTCTGGGAAAGCTTTATAAGAAATAAAACAGATTTTATTTTGTTTCATATACAGACGATATTATAAAGACAAAAACTACAAACCTGGCAAGGGGTGGTGATAATGAAAATTTCAGCTTACTATATCAGCACTTACAGGCGTACTTTGTTTTTCTGCACTTTGCTTTATCGTGCTTCATAGACATTGCAGATTTTACAAATTAAAGGATTGTGGCAACCCTACATCGAGCTAGTTTCTTAGAGCCATTTCTCCAACACCATGTGCTTACTTCATGTCTCTGTTACTTTTTGCCATATTTCTAACCTTATTATTATTATTGTGCCTGTTAGGATAACCTGTGACCTGGGGTCTTTGGTGTTACTATTGTAATTGTTTAGGGGGCCACCATAAACCACACCTATATAGTGGCAAGCTTAACTGATAGTGTGTTCTGACTGCTCTACCAGTGCCCCTTCCCCCATCTCTCTCTCTCTCCTCAGGTCTCCCTATTCCCTGAGACACAACAATACTGAAATTAGGTCAATTAATAACCCTACAATGGCCTCTAAGCATTCAAGTGAAAGAAACAGTCATGTCTCTCACTTTAAATCAAAAGCTAGAAATGACTAAGCTTATGAGGAAGGCATGTCAAAAGCTGAGACAGACTGAAAGCTAAGCCACTTGGGCCAAACAGCCAAGTTATAAATTCAGTGGAAAAGTTCTTGAAAGAAATTAAAAGTGCTACTCCAGTGAACACACAAATGATAAGGAAAGTGAAACAGTCTTATTGCTGATATGGAGAAAGTTTGAGTGGTCTGGATAGAAGATCAAACCAACCACAACACTCTCTTAAGTCAAAGCCCAGACTAGAGCAACGCTCTAATTCTATCCAATTCTGTGAAGGCTGAGAGACAAGGAAGCTGCAGAAGAAAGGTTGGATGCTAGCAGAATTATGAGGTCTAAGGAAAGAAGCCATCTCTATAACACAAAAGTTCAAGGTGAAGCAGCAAGAGCTGATGGAGAAGCTGTAGCAAGTTATCCAGAAGATCCAGCTAAGATATTGATAACTAAGAAAACTGGCTACACTAAACAACGGATTTTCAATGTACATGAAATAGTTCTATTGGAAGAATATACCATCTAGAATTTTCATGGCAAGAGAGTTGACACCTGGCTTCAAAGCTTCAAAGGACAGGTTGACTCTCTCGTTAGAGTCTAATGCTGCGGGTGACTTTACGTTGAAGCCAATGCTCACTTACCATTCAGAAAATCCTAAGACCCTTAAGAATTGTGCTAAATCTACTCTGCCTGTGTTTTATCAAGGGAATAACCAAGTCGGGATGATGGCACTGTCATCTGTTTACTGCATGGTCTACTGAATATTTTAAGCCCACTGCTGAAAACTACTGCTCATTTGAGAAATTCCCTTCAAAATAATATTGCCATTGACAAGGCACCTGGTCACCCAAAAGCTCTGATGGAGTGTTCAAGGAGATGAATGTTTTAATTCCTGCTAACACAACATCCATCCTGCAGCCCATGGATCAAGGATAAATTTCGACTTTCAAATATTATTTTTGAAACACACTTCATAAGGCTATTGCTGTCATAGTGATTCCTCTGATAGATCTGAGCAAAGTAAACTGAAAACCTTCTGGAAAGGATCAACATTCTAAATGCCATTAAGAACATGTGTGATTCATTAGATAAGAGCAAAATATCAACACGAACAGAAGTTTAGAAGTCGATTCCAACCCTCATGGATGACTTTGAGGTGTTCAAAACTTCAGGAGAGGTAACTGCAGATATGATGGAAATACCAAGAGAACTAACTAGACTTAGAAGTGGGGCCTGAAGATGTGACTAAATTGCTGTAATCTCAAGATAAAACTTATATATATATGAGGAGTTGTTCCTTACAGATGAACAAAGAACATAGTTTCTTTAGATGGAATCTACTCCTGGTGAAGATGCTGTCAACATTGTTGAAATGACAGCAAAGAATTTCAAATGACATAAACTTATCTGATAAAGCAACAGCAGGGTTTGAGAAGACTGACTCCAATTTTTAAAGAAGTTCTACTGTGGATAAAATGCTATCAAAAAGCAAAGCATGCTACATAGAAACCTTTTGTGAAAGGAAGAGTCAATTGATGCAGCAAACTTCATTGTTGTCTTATTTAAGAAATTACCACAGCCACCCTAGCCTTCAGCAACCACCACCCTGATCAATCAGCAGCCATCAACATCAGGGTAAGACACTTCACCAGCAAAAAGATTCTAACTCATCAAAGGCTCAGATAATCATTAACACATTTTAGCAATAAAGTATTCTTTAAAGGTATGTATATTTTTTAGACATAATGCCACTGCACACTTAATAGACAATGGTATAGTGTAAATATAACCTTTACATGCCCTGTGAAACCAAAGATGGTATGCTGTTTCACTGAGATACTCACTTTCTTGGAGTGAACTGGAATGAAACTCAGAGCATCCCCAGGTGTGTAGAAGCTAAGTGTTTTGCATATGTTATCTCATTTAATGTAGTCCTCACAAAAATCCAATGAAGTAAGCATTATTACAATCAACTCATGAAGAAGAGCGGTTTTAAAGGTTATTTTTACTGCTATGAAGGCAAGAGCTAGATCATCTTTTCAGTCATAGTATCTCCAGTGCTTGGCATTGCGCCTGGCACATAGCAGATGCTCCGTAGTTATGGGTTGAATGAATGAGTTAAGTAACTTGCTCAGCCAGCAAAAGTCAGAGCCAGGGATCTACTTCAAGTCCTTTAGACAACAAAGCTCATGCTCTTTCTACTGCTTGAAACTGCCTTTCTTAATATTATCCAAACCGGGTTGGGTTCTGCATTCCTTCTGATTCTGTATCAAGTGCTTGCCTTTGCATTTACTCTAACCTTATTCCATCCATACATAAAGCAAATTCTCCCCATTGATCACTGTTGTAGCTTGAAGATGGATGTCTCAACCCCTAGGATGTCTCAACTCCTGGTATCCAGACCATCGTGTAGTCCTTTCCTGCACTGTGCCAAGGTTGGCCTGCGTGACTAATAGTATTCAATAGAAGTGATGCTATGGAATGTTATTTCCAAGATTAGGTTATAAACGGTTGCAGCTCTCCCTTTTCTCTCTTTCTCTCTCTCTCTCTTACTTTTGCTCTCACTCTTTCTCATCACCCTTTCTGGGAGAAGCAGGCTGTCAAGTCCTGAGCAACCCCAGGAGAGCCGGTAAAGAATTGAAACCTCCTGCCATGTGAGAGACCCTGGACACAGAATCTCTAGCCCTAATCAAGTCTTCAGAGACTTCAATCAAGTTTTCCCTGGCTGACCACTTGATAGCAACCTCATGAAAGTCCTTGAACCAGAACCCCAGAACCACTCAATAAGTTGCTCCTAAATTCCTGATCCTTACAAACTGTATAAAATCATAATGCATGTTTGTTATTTTAAGTTGTTAAAATTTGGGATAAATTTGTTACACAGCAATGGATAACTACTACAATCATAAATACATACAGATAAGACAGACTAGATGAAAGTCATTCTGAAAAGTAACTCAAAAGTCATATTCTAATAAAAGTGACCAGCAGAATCTTCATATTAGTCAAAGATTAGGTTACAAAAGATTCTGTTTTACTGCTGGGTGGGACATGGATACTGGCAAGCAGGGTTGGTCTTCAATAGAAGTAGAAAACGAAACTTCCTCTATGGTTCCTAGGATGAGAGGCACAGAAAGTCCCACCTAATTAAAAATTTCCCCTACACCCAACCTGACAGACTCTGATTCTGAAATTTTACTACAGTGTATTCTTATAATAAGCTAAAATGAGGCAAGAGGAGACAAAAGGAAAAAGAGACAAGAATAGATGTTGCCTAGGCATGACCTGTATATGAAGAAGAAGCAGGTGCAATGCTTCACAGTGAATTAAGGACAGTTTGGGAACATAAAAAAAGAAATCAAGGAATACATAATATAAATAACTCAAAATACATATTCTAAAATTAGCTTGGTTTGAAAATTTTCAGCAGTTTCAAAAATATCTAATACCAAGTTCAGAAACATGAAAGATTTTTAAGATCTGAATTTATGTTTTAAAAGTATCTCAACTCTAAGGTATTAGAACACAGGAGTTAAAAGAGTGGACAATGATTCAAATCCAACTCAGCCACTCACTCGCTGTGTTGGTCTCAAGCAAGTTACTTAGATGCTCTTGTGGGTCAGTATCCTTATTTGACAAAGGAAGATGAAAATTATATAATAATATCTTTCTCATACAGTCACAGTAAATAGTTAATAAATACATTAATAAATGAATAACTGCTTACTGGCATGCAGTAACCATTCAGTGTTAGCTGCCATCATCATCATTTTAAGGATCAACACAGATTTCAACTTTACTACTATATATAACTTAAGAATATTCCTATAAATACATATATGCCCTGTCAATAAACTACAAACTTAATGAAAATAATATTGATAAGTAATAAAATTCCCCCACATAAGACCAAAGTAGAGTAGGTATTTATAACCTCACGGGACCAATTGCTTGCATTTTTACTTTAGTTTAAAATTTTACACTAATAAAATACAAATACATACCTTACTGGAAGATAACCTATTAAAAGATAGATCTGTAAGTTATTTAAGTGTTATTTTTATGCTATCATTGAAAAAAATCACTAGACAGTTATACTTCACCATTTTGTGACAGATTCAAAAAAAACTGTAAAAATGCCATCTGTATAAATCTGGTACGAAAAAACAGAAATAGGAAAGATAGAGAACTGGAAAAAAAACATAATTTTGCATATAAGTAGTAAATCCTTTGGGTATTTATTTTTGTTGGTTGCTTAGTTGGTACTGCTGCTATTTGAATTCTGTATCAACATTATTTGTTACTCCTATGGATCTTGGTAGCTTAGTGACAATGGAGAATGTCTTATCTGTGCTTGAAAAACAAAATTGCTTTTCTCTTTAGAGAACCACATGTGATTTTCCAGTTCTGACATATTTAAATTTCACATGTCACCAGAGACGACCTCAGGAAAAATTGCCTATGACTATCCATCCTCAGGCAAGGCAGAGAAAGGAGGTTCAATAATCTGTGACAAAATAACTGCTGGTAATGAGGATTCTAAACTGACAGCAGAATTGGGGCAGAGCTGTGAGAACATCTTGTCTCAATACCCAGTGCCTTCAAACCTCATTTAGACCATCCTTACATCCTGATACCCCTCATGAAGAGAACCAGGACCCAAATGTTTTTATCTTTTTATGTAAATTGATAATGTATGGCAAACAGTCCCAGGAAAGACATGCCTGAAAACATGTGCTTAAGAAAATGAGATGCAGCACTCCATCTCTGAAATGTTCAAATAATTAATAGTTTCAACTGTAAGTGGCATAAAATATTCATTTTCTATCAAAAGATCAGAAATTTTTAAGAGCCTGCAAAACACTAACTAGGTCAAAACATTTTAAGCTACATATACATTTTTTCCTTTAGTGCAACAAAATTAGCATTTAATAAGAATCGCCTGCTTCTTATGGAACTTAAGGACATTTTAGTTCATTTTAAGCCACAACTTTCACATTTAGAATTTTCTAGCCATAGTTGGAAACCTTTCAGAAGTCTGAACATACAGTTAAACGATTATTCTGAAAAGTGTGCATGTGGGAAGAACTGTTTGCTTACTAGATCCTTCTTTGATAATACAAATACTTAAGTCATCATTTCCAAAGTAAATTTTCCAAAATCAAATAAATTGCAAAACTAGAAATATAATCACGTCTCCAAGAAGGAGTTCCAATCCTCTGCCAAAACAGACCTCAACTTCATAATCCCTTGTCCAAAAAAGTTGGACCAAGTATTGACGTTTTCCACCAAGCAAGCCACATAGTCACAAATGTTTCTCATTTACTCCACTCCTGGGATATACAGCTGAAATAAAAAATTTCCTGAATACCCTAAATTTCAGATGCAATTTGCAATGCAAGAGATTCATAATGTTATGCAGGAAACATCGTGATCTCACCAACTCAATGTTTCTGGAATGCAATCTTTAGGAGGTCATTCCAACCAATTAGAAGGCTGACATCTCTTTCAGCCATGTGACCCAACTATTATGCTCTCTGCCCTTAGCTCAGATGTGATTTTGAACCCTCAGCAATCCTCTACTCCAGCTACTGTTCAAAATAAGAATGATGTTACCTCAAGGGAGCTAACAAAGATCCCTATTGTAATCTATGACAAAAAACATGGTAGCAGTGCACTGCATCCCCATTAAGAAAGTGCAAAACAGTGTTAAAAGAAATGAAAGCCACAGTCTTTGCTCTGCACCAAAAGCCTCTCAGAGTGGCCTCTGAACACACTTAGATTCTAATTCAAGAGCGAAATTTCAGAGAGTCTACAGTTACATGAGTCCTGTTCTAATCCCCCCTCACTCCCCTTGTTAAGTCATTAATAATTTCTTGGAGTACCTGTCATCTTCTGTGATTTATATTTTCTTTCAAGGAAAAAACACAGTTGATACAGAGGAAGGAAAGTGCTGCATTGAATGTACTAAATGAACATTAAAACTGTAAGTCTTAGACAATGTGATTACTGAAAATGAGCAAAGTGCCTACAACATGATAACATACAGGGCATAGTAGAGTAGCAGAGTAAACGGTGAAAGATCAAGGTATAAACACTTACCGACATTGTTTTCTATTAACTAAAGGGATCATTACAAGCAAGATGTTCAGTTAAGGGGAACTCCTAAGCAAGTATTACCTAAGGGAATATAAGACAAAACTCACATAACACTTTGTAAGTTTAGGCAAAGAAAGAGACCTACTGATTCTACAGAAATAATAGGCAATAGGGAGACATTTCTCAAACTGAAGGAATTTGGAGAAGGCTTAAAATCATTATTTATACCTAAAAAGAGAAACAATCTAGCATAAATAACATCCTCCACAATCACAATGATGAAGAACCTACCAAAACAATGGATTGGCTTAAGGTAAACTCCTGGCTCTACAGGCAATTTTGATAATAGTAACATTTACAAAGAAACAAACTGAGTCTATAAATGAAAATATTGATATAAATGATGTTCTCATGAGATGAGTTTGCCTCAGAAAACCATGACAAAATATAAAAATACGTGGAAAAAAAAATAATGTCTACATGTCAAAAAAGAAAAAAAAAACAGATCAGTTCAAACTTGTGGTTGGATCAATGGCCATTATGAATAATCGGAAAAGTAGCTTGAATATCTCTGGCTGCCAGAGATCCTATTTTTCCATCTTACCTCAGCTGTTTAGTAAGAGTCATCTCTCATGTATCCATGCAAAAAGGGACCGTAATCACATTGATTATCTAATACTTATTTGTACTGAAAAAAAATTGGTTAGATGACATTAGGAAATTAAATAGTCTGGATGACTGCTAGTTACTTTAAAACTTAATTCTGTGCATTTTTCTTCTTGCTACTATTGATTTTATACTGAAAATTGAATGAAATCAGTGTAATGTCAACCAATTGTCAAACTATCAGAATTTCTATGAATAAATGACCACATGTATATGAAGTTTCTTGAACAGTGTACATGGTAGATTCTCAAATACTATTCATGTCTTATTCTTTTCCTTTCCCCTCTTACTTTTGCCAACCATAGCTTTACTTCCTCTTCCAAAGTTTAGGATCCAGAAAGATGAGCTTTCACATGTAATCAGTCAATTATCTGCCAGAATTTAATGTTTCCTTATACTTTTGGTCATCTGATCAATGTGTTTTAAATATAGGGCCCCTCTAAAAACTGCATCATTTTCTCTTCTTGCCTTAATTTCCACTGAGGGATCACCTAAGTTTAACTCATAGTTTGTATCAAAACCTAATATTTTGTCCAGCAGTATGCTAGGATACAGGGAAATAGAATTCAATAAAACATAGTTCTCACCAGTGATGGTTAATTTTATATGTTAACTTGACTAGGCTACAGGGTCCCAGATAGTTGATCAAACATTATTCTGGGTGTTTCAGAAAAGATTAACATTTAAATCAGGAGACTTGAATAAAGTATATTGCCCTCCATAATGTGGGTGGGCCTCATCCAATCATGCTGAGTCCTGAATCGAACAAAAGACTGACCTACCCAAGAGTAAGAGAGAATTCTCCTAACAGCCTGCAACCTGGAGCACTGGCTCTTCTTGCCTGATGGGTTTCCAAGTGGGATATCAGCTCTTCCTGGTTCTACAGCAGCTTCTGGCCATTGGACTTAAACTAGAACATCAGCAATGCAGATTTTAAACTTACCAGCTTCTATAATCATATGAGCTAATCCCCTATTTTATCTATACCTATATATACATACATATATAAACATATACATACACATATACACACATATACAAACACATATACACACACACAACCATATACATACATACGTGTGTGTGTATATATATATATATCTTTTTATACTAAAAAAAGGATATATAAGGATATATCCTTTTTTCTTGGAGCCATAGTCTTGCTCTGTTGTGCAGTTTGGAGTGGAATAGCATCTTCATGGCTCACTGCAGCTTTGACTCCTGGGCTCAAGTGATCCTACCACCTTAGCCTCTCAAAATGCTGAGATCACAGACGTGAGCCACTGCACCTGTTTCTCTGGGAAAACCTGACGTGAGCCACCGCACCTGTTTCTCTGGGAAACCCTGACTAACACACCACCTCCAACAAGCTCAAAGCCTAGTCATGCGGAATATCCCAAAGTAAACCTTCTCCATAAAGCCTTTCCCAAACACTAACACAGGGTATAGTACTATGAACAAAATAAACTATCAAACAAATAATAATATCAATAAATATTCACTGAATGAAATAAAAGTACCTGAAAGCAAGATCTGCCAAGGACAGTATCAGACTGTGTAATTCATTCCCTCAGGAATTCTCATAAAGTAAGTGCCCTGGTGTTAGTTTACAGCTAGGCTTGCCCTTTCCTACATATGCTGACTAGATGAGATTTCTCTGCTTTTATGAGTTAGTTACTGTTATTTAAAGCAGGTCATTGGGAAATAAATTTAAAACAGGGAGTACAGTTATATATTCATTCATCCCCCCTCACCGTGCACAGCACAAAGCAGCAGCAAATAAGCTCACTTGAATGGCAGCCAAGTTCTTCTGCTCCTGAGATGGTGCTTCATGAACGAAGCGAAGCCAGTTGGAGTGCCGTGGGTTGGTAGCATCCAAAATGTACAAAACTTCTCCCTTACTCCCACGAACCTGAAACATTAAAGGCTCCTGAGTTTACAATGGAAGTCAGAATATTAGCCTTTAAACACATCAAGGTTACGTTTTTTCATAAGTATATACCTTTTTCATTGATAGGTGATAAATAGAAGTTGGAATAACATGCATTCTTCTCTTAAACACATGTACAAATAGAGCCTACTATTTCATTTGGCAGATGTCTAGATGACTCACAATTGCAGTGAACTCTCAGAAACATCCTATGTTGATAGCTGTTTTCTGGTCAAAATTATTTCACTTTGGAGGTACATTCCAGTATATGTATTGCAATCACAATTGTTCAGAGAATAATCATTATTGCAACTTCCCCTTTTCTCTAAAGAGAAGGGTCATACTGCTTATTTCCCAATTGATAGGGGTTGGAACTGAAGCAATCATTTCAATTCCCCTCTGGACCTGCTTACTGAATCATCTCCATAAAAGGAGAACCTGCTCATCTAGCCAGTGGGAATCTGACATCCAGTAAGACAAAATGTCATGCTCTTTACTAGTGAATGTATGAAACAGTCCCATTTTATCCTTCCATGGCCCACTCATGGATTGCTGAGAAGGACGTTGGGATCTCTGGTTTTTGTCTCAGACCATACGCTCTTGCTGCTCGGGCCTACTCTACATTCAACTGGAGAGAGGAGGGGAGTAAATCCCAAAGCAGATAGCCCATTGGACATTCTTGAATCCAAGTTACTTGAAATCTAGTTTCTCCAAAACCCCTGCATTATCAGTTGCTAGGGACTTGCCCATTTTATAAAACTTATATACCAATCACCATTCAACTCTCATTTCATGTTTCTATTCCATTAGAATCTAGAAAAGAAAGGAGAGGAGTGAGTGATGAGCACTCCATATCTCCAACACCAACTAACACAAACATACAGGTTACAAATTCATCTTGGCAGACTTGATAAGAATTCTAGATTTCCAAAATTTTATTTTATAAAATAAAGGACAACCAGTCCCATAAGGTATGTATTTTCATGACACATCTAGACAATCATTTGTTCATTCAACAAATAATTATTAGGTCGTTAATGGCTGAAGGCATCAAGAATCTTTCAGTGAACAAGACAAAACCCCAGACCCCACAGCACTTAGAAGTAAACAAGCATAGAATATAATTTCATGTAAAGATGAGTGCTATGATGACAACTAAAACAGAGTAGGAGAAAATCGAGTACTAAGAGAAGGGCTCTATTCGATGAGGGAAAGCCCTTTGATGAGAGGACCTTAAGAGTTCTAAAGGGAGGGAACAGACCAGAAGAGGGCTAGGGGAAGACTGCTCCCAAGCAGAGGGTATAGCAAGTGAAAGGCAAGGAGAAAGGCCTTGGGTTTGGAAATGAATTAGGTGCTTTCAAAGAACAGTAAAAACGTTAAGAGGCTGGAACAGAAGGAAAAACTGAGAAAGTGGTGGGCGTTGAGATCTAACAGACTGGCAGACACCAGATCATGTGGGGGACCAACAGACCAGGAAGTCACCTAGACAGTTACTTTGGGTAAGTACAGTTATTTTTACCCAAAAAACATTTTAAATACATCTGTTACATGCACTGCAAAAACTGGTATTTCAAGATTCTAATATATAAATACCCAGGAAAGAATACAGTTTGCCTGTTCCTATTATCTGACATACTGCCATGTTTCTCAGACAATTCCTGTTTTCTTAAGTGCCCAAGGATCCTCAATAATTAATGCCAGACCATCACTGGGAAGCAAGAATTTAATTTTTCATATTATAATTTCTAAAAGAGCAATTTAGGACTATAAATACCTCATATTTATATACTTAAGGTGCTTATATGTGAAGCTATGGGAATTTGTAACACTTCTTACTAAATAACAAGCTCTCACTGAAAAGATCTGCTTTGGGAGGTGCCTGAAAATTGTCCTGCCTCCCTACTTACCCTTTAGCTCAGAACACTCACTGCCCACTGAGACATTCCAAAAATGTCCAGAACACTGATACGGTAAAGAGAATGTACACTCTACAACTCTGCCTCAATGGGCATGTCAGTTCACATTTTTTTGGCAGAGTAAACAAATAATTTTAAATATTTTGGATATAAAGTCCTTCCTTTCAGGTACCCTCACAGCAATAGCACCAAAACTGTTTATATTGACAAAAAGCTAAATTAAGCACAGCAGGTGGCAACGTCACCTGATACTTGAAAGAAAAATTTTCTCGGAAGAATTGAAATTGAAAATCTATAACTGATACTGAAATCCACACAACCCAACTAACTTTATGTAGTGAAACACAAATGGGTTTGCCCAGGGCATATCTCAGTTTGAGAGGACAGCACTACTTAGAGAAATTAGTTTATGGCCCTTCTTAATCACACATTTGTCACTCAGTAGTAAGCACAATATACACCAGATGCGTTTAACATTTGGAATTCTTTCTTCAAAGATAAAAACAGAAGAAATATTTCTCTGCGACTTATTATAGTAAGAACATTTGAGTTTTTACCAGGAGCATTGTTTTTTCTTTGTGTATTTCAGCTTTTTCCCAGGCCCTTTGGCCCCAACTATGTTCAATTATTCAGTATTAGCAATTTATTTTCCTTTTCAGTCCATTAGACATATGTACTTCCTGGCTATCACTTTCTCATGCAATATTCCATCTTAAAGGAAATATATAATTTGATTTTATACTAAAATTATTCTGAAATGTATCACTTTTAATACACACAAATTTATGTGCTGATTTACCTTTATTCTCAGAACAACACTATCACATCCAGTAATAGATTACATTACTTACATATTCATATTTGAAATAACTTTCTTTGTTCATTAACAGAATCACTGCCCATTTTATTCCAAATATGCTTACCCAAACAACTTTTAAGTTCTTAGAGAGTCTTTGCTCTCTGGGGCCCACCTGTTTTCTCCAGCTTTCAAGTGGCTGGCCATTTCCTCATTCCACCAGTCTAATCTTCAACACTCCACCAAAGCTGGTAGATTACCTGTGCACACGCCTTTTATCTCACTACCCTAAACACAGCGTTCGCCTTGCTGACATATCATCTGAAAGAGACATCCAAAAGTAATCTAATCCATCTTTCCTCTTCCCAGAGACACCAAATCAAAACAACTCCAGACAACTGGCTATTATTAAAGTCTCCATTTATCAATTTTAATTTCTACTGAACCCTGAGGTAATAAATTGAACATTTTTTAAATCTAAGGAATAAAAAAGATAGAAAATTCCTCCTAGTACCATGTTCCAGCATCTCACTAACTTTTGCTACCGAAGTGTATTATGTTACTGTCAAAACTCAGTCTTCCAAATATCATCTTCTTTTACCTGAATTTTCTTGGAAACAAAGTGTATTTGGTTACCATCCGACTTACAATCATTTTCTGCATACCTGGGGCTAATGATGAACTCGACAGTCTCATCATGTAGTAAAAACCATCTCAGTTCCAAAACCTGTTTGATTGGCACAGGCTTCCCACAATAGTTACACAAAAAGGTTAGCTAAAGTAGGAAACACGTCAGGTATCACACCTGTAATCCCAGCACTTAGGGAGGCTGAGGCGGGCAGATTACCTGAGGTCAGGAGTTTGAGACCAGCCTGGCCAATATATAGTGAAACCCCATCTCTACTAAAAAATACAAAAATTAGCTGGTGTGGTGGTACACACCTATAGTCCCAGCTACTTGGGAAGCTGAAGCAGGAGAATCACTTGAACCCGGGGGGCAGAAGTTGCTGTGAGCTGAGATCGCGCCACTGCACTCCAGCCTGGAAGACAGAGCAAGACTCCATCTCTCAAAATAAAATAAAGTAGGAAAGAGAAAGATACTCTCATGTGAAAATGAAAACTTTCATGCTTCGATGTAATTGTTCATATCTCTATGACTTTGCCACTTCACATTTAATGAAATTATTCCCTTATGGGAACTTGACAGGGTTTAGCCTCTGTTAAATGCTACTGCCATCACTTTTCAAATATCTGAGAAAAAGAATGTGCTGGTCATTGCTACTGTGTATCCGTACCCTTTTTCAGACTAAAAGTTCTCAAAACATTGAATATGTCATAGTTGATTTTGTGTTCCCACCCGGAAAAAGACAGAGGAAATCACAAAAAATCTCAGCTCGATTAGAGAAAACCCTAATGTTTAAATGAAAGAAGAAAGTGGAAACAGAGAGTAGGGAGAGAGATACAAATCTTCTTTCCCTAAACTTAAATATTTTATTTGTTAAACTGGGTCAACTATAGACAGAGAAGCTCAATTATTATTTGGATGGTTAATTTTCAAAGAAGAGTCTACAGTGTTGCTTACTCTATTATTTCCTTCAATAATTTAAATGCCTGAGGAATTTTTCCCTAACTATGTACATTCCATCAAGGTTCCAAGAGCAAAGCCAGTCAGCCAGATTTGCCCCCGAGAAGTGGCAAAATGTAACTGATAGATAAAATTTGATTTAACGTATGGTAAAATTTAATGGCAGCAAATACAGTCAGTTCCAAAAAAGACAGCAATAATATCCTTAATGAGAAAGTACAATACACTATGCTACAGTATTTATTTATTTATTTATTAAATAAAACATATTTACCTTTCTGTCTTTCAACAAGGCTCTTCAAAGAAATTAGTTTTAAGCACTAAAATTTAGAGTATGGATGTCTTTAGAGTTTAAAATGCCATCACATTTTTGTATTTAAATTACAGACATTCTTTCTGCAATTGTTTTTACCTAAGTAAGGCCATATGCCTTGCCTTCAGTGTTTAATTATCCAGACTTCAGGATATCTTTAGGAGCACAAAAAAGCAAGTGTGCTCAAGTAATCAATTCTGACAGCACATTGTTGTCAGATTTAAACCAAAGGGAGACACACTTTCAGAAATCAGCAGCGATCATAGCTAGGAAACTGTAGTGATTTACAGTTTCCAAGAAAAGGGCATGGGATGTCCCCCGCCAATTGTTCAAAGGATTCTCTCTGAAATTACTACTTGCTTGTGTGCTTATGAATACGCACGCGCACACACACACTCACACACACATCATTGTAGCTTATCTACTGATAACTCCCTTCTACCTTCCCTCCCTCTGCCTCCCACCTGCTCATTGCTATCTGATAATCCTAACCCATGGATTCCCCTGCCTTCATATGCGAAAGCAGATGGAGAGGAAATACAGACTTTTACAGATCCCTATTTCTTTAACATCCATCATATAACACATACGAAGTTAATATAAAAGGATTGATGAGAAAATAAAGTCACTTTTGTGACAAATATTTAGATTTCAAGTGGAAGAAAATCATTCTGGAGTGGTAAAGATGCTGAACTAGGAATCAAAAACCTAGATGTCATCCAAGGCTCTGACTACATCACTTTGGGTGAGTGGTTTCCTCTGACTGAACTAAGCCGTGATCACTTGACCTCTAAAATAGGGATAACAGTCTGTGTCCTGTGCATTCACAGAACCTGTGAGAGCATCAGATGAAATAAGATACTTGACAGTTCTTTATATCAATGTGTATTGTTGCAAACATAAGGTATTAGTAAAACGAGGAAACTGGGCCCACAGTGGCTATAGACACCTTAAATATAAACATTCGGCTTTCAATGGCACAGCTGGGACATATATAACGTGTCTTTTTTTTTTTTTTTTTTTTTTTTTTTTTAGAAACAGCATCTCTGTTGCCCAGGCTAGAGGGCAGTGGCACAGCGCCATCATGACTCACTGCAGCCTCAACCTCCCGAGGTCAAAAAATGGTTCTCCCGTGTTAACCTCCCACATAGCTGCGACTGGGACTACAGGTGCATTTCAGCTTGCCCGGCTAATATTTTATTTTATTTTTTATAAAGACAGGGTCTCCCTATATTGCCGAGGCTGGTCTCGAATTCTTGGGCTTAAGCAATCCTCCTGCCTTGACCTCCCAAAGTGCTGGAATTACAGGCATGAGTGACCACACCCAGTCATGTCAACTTTTTCAAGGAACAAACATGAAGGATATCTTAACACTACTCTTCAAATCCAAATACATATGCAAATAGCCTCTAATTGAATATTATAAGGTAATAGCAAACCCAGATGTCATTTTAGCTGTACTGACACACTTACTTATGCCAAACTGAAACACCTTGCTCTGTGACCCACAGCCAGTAACTGCAGCTCTGCCCTCTCAAGGAGTTTTAATTTCTCCTCCATGTATAGCCCTTCAAATTTCTGAAGGCGAGAATCCCTCCTTCTCTATGTTTCTCTTCCACAAAACAAATAACTCCTTCCTTATCGGACATGGTTTTCAGTTCCGTCACTGTCCTGGCTATCCTCATGGGTGCACACAAACTTGTCAAAACCCTCCTAACACAGGACAGAATCCAGCCTGGAAAGGATGATTATGACCTCTGACCTGGGCATTCTTTCTATTGAAGGAGCTTAAAAATCACAAAAGCAATTTTTGGTTGCCACATCTGACATTTAACTGAGATTGCCTTTATAAACAATCCATATTAAGGAAGGTCTCATGATACTGTCAAAGACACAAAGACAAGTGTAACCGAAGAACTTGGTCAGGTTTCTGTAGCTAAGCAAATCCTATACCTGGACAGCTGACCACTCAGAGAAGGAAGCCTGTCATTTGATACAGTCTCAATAAATATTTTATTAACTAAAAGCTCACGCAATGTGTCTTTTCTTTAACTCTCATTGCCTTTATTTCCTTTAAATGTTCAAAAATATTTTATGAGAGATTTAATGTAAAATATTTTAAAGCACTCCACGTCTTTGCCTTTCAAAGTACTTTTAAATTGGGCTAGTTTTTAAAAAAAAACTAAATACCTGACATAAAATGAAAGACATAGTGAAAACCACATCATCTTTTCCACAGCAAATTTATGAAAGTGCCTTAACAGCATAGAAACTGTCCTTTTCTATAGTTTTATGAACCTGTTCAAGCTACTCAGCATTTTGGACACAAAGCTCTTGTTTATGCACATGAAGAAAATAACAACAAAGTGACCGCCCAGTGACCACCTTTTCCCTCGCCCCTTTCCTTGGGAAAAAAAAAAAAAAAAAGAAAAAGAAGAATAAAGTTGAGTTTAACTGACATTAGCTTATTGTACCCATTGTTTTAGGGGTTTTCTGTAAAACATGCAGGTTTTTATGCACGAATGTTACAGCATTTCTCTTAGCTACTTAGTGGCTTATTTGTTTACTTTTTATTTTGTCATTATTGTAAAGCAAGTGACTTCCATAAGCAAAAAGTGTTATTTCACCAAGGTATTAGAAAAAAATAATAAGGCCACCATGTCATCTGACAGTTTGGCAGCATCCATCAGATCCCTCAGCAATGACTCATAAGACTTTAAATCCTGTTAAAGTTTTATGAAGCCTTAGTGATGCCCAATTTTTAATATAGATTTCAAACCTGCATAGACTTCTAGCCTTATAGTCATCAGTAATCTTTTTGTTGTTGTTGTTCACATGGAATCTCGCTCTGTGGCCCAGGCTGGAATGCAGAGGCATAACCTCGGCTCAGTGTAATATCTGCCTCCTGGATTCAAGCAATTCTGCAGCCTCAGCCTCCTGAGTAGTTGGGATTACAGATGTGTACCACTTCACCTGGCTAATTTTTGTATTTTTAGCAAAGATGGGGTTTCGCCGTTTTGGCCAGAATGGTCTTGAACTCCTGATCTCAAATGATTTGCCAGCCTCAGCCTCCCAAAGTGCTGGGATTACAGACATGAGCTATCATGACCAGACTGTAGTCATCTTTTGGAGAATTTCCCCTATAGCATATTAAAAGAGTTTACAAAATTTATTAAATAATAATAAGCTATTTTGGTAGCAAAATTCTAATCATAAAACATGAAATTATTTTAAAGAGTTGGTGGTCGCATATAAAGCAATGGCAATATCCAAGATCCAGAGATCACAGTCTTGATGGTGTTTTTATAAAAAGATGCTTTGGGCTGGGCATGGTGGCTCACACTTCTAATCCCAGCACTTTGGGAGGCCAAGGCGGGCAGATCACTTGAGGTCAGGAGTTTAGAGACCAGCTTGGCCAACATTGTGAAACCCCATCTCTATTAAAAATATAAAAATTGGCCAGGCATGGTGGAACATGCCTGTAGCCCCAGCTACTCAGGAAGCTGAGGTAGGAGAATCACTTGAACCCGGGAGGCGAAAGTAGCAGCGAGCCAAGATCGTGCCACTGCACTCCAGCCTAGGCAACAGAGCAAGACTCTGTCTCAAAAAAAAAGAAAAAAGGATAAAGGAAAAAAAAAAAGGAGAAGATGCTTTGTATCTGAAAACTTCTGTGCAAGGGTTATAGAAATTCTAAATAAGAACATCATGTAGTCCACAGGGAGAAAAAAGTTTTTTTAATCGACTTTTCCTTTGATCTTGATCTCTTAACCCAAATTATTGTCCTAACTGCATAGTTTTCTAAAGCTATTAAAATTGAATCCACCTAAACCATTTAAATCTAACAGTATTCTCCTCCAAATGTACATAACTTGACAGAGAAACCAATCAATGATCTTAGCATAAGAATGAACCTAAGGCAACCAAATACTTCCCAGTTACTAAGGTAATTCTCATAATCATCCAGCAATCATAGTTCTGTGCTGAAAAATTCTAAAAAGTAACATCCTTTCTCAGTAAACATTTACTGAACAACATTTACTATACATTTCTTTATTTGTTATTTTCAAATGTGCTATGAAAGGCCACAGATGACATTTTTGAACACAGTTCCTTTACTCAATTTATGCCTCAGTATGAGGAAGCAGAAAACACAATGTTTACAAAGCTCACAAAGCAATGTACTGATTATCATAAAGGACATACATATGAATTGCATTCATTTCCAAAATGAATTGGTACAGATGGGTGTAAAGTAACATACAGAGCCAGGTCCTGTGGATGGACCAAGATGAAAAGTAAGAGTTACAGCAGAGAAGAGGTGCATTATGAAAAGCTTCCAATAGAGAGGTATGCCTCTAGAACAAACCTAGAAGACCTGAGACTGCCAAAAAGTCCTGCCTGCAAGTTTGGCCTTTGGTGGGCATAGGGGAACTTGGCCCTTAGAGTGTTTCCTGTCAATACTTAACATATCAGGGTGTTTTACTGTACCTAGACTACGTGTGTAAACAATATGGGTTATGTTGAACACCTGTCTTCCTTCTGGAAGTCTGGAATTTTGGTATATCCTAGGGAGAAGGTGCCTATGAGTTTCTAATAAAAATCTTGGGCATTGAACGTTTAATGGGCTTCCTTGTACAGAAACATCACACACATGTGGCTGCGTTTTTATTTGTGGGCAAAGAGTACGCTCTGGCCAAATGCAGTAGCTCACGCCTGTAATCTGTGCACTTTGGAAGGCCAAGGAGGGTGAATCGCTTGAGCTCAGGAGTTAGAGACCAGCCTGCACAACATGGCAAAACCCTGTCTCTACTAAAATTACAAAAAATATCTGTTTATAGGTAGAACACACCTATAAACCGGCTACTTGGGAGGCTGAGGCATGAGAATTGCTTGAACCCAGGAAGTGGAGGCTGCAGGGAGCCGAGATTAGGCCATTACACTCCAGCCTGGGTGACAGAGCAAGACTCTGTCTGAAAAAATAAATAAATAAATATATATATATATACACACACACACACACACACACACATACACATACACACACACATATATATGTATATATATATTTGCTCTGTGTGATCCTTCACGGGAGGGAGAGAGCATAAGGAAAACTGCACACAGGTTCCTCCAGACTCTGCCTGTGTCTTTTCCCTTATGATAGGGCTGTACACACCTACTATGTACTCGAAGAAACCTTAGTCACGAGTACAACAATGGGCTGAGTCCTGTGAGTCCTTCTAGAAAATCAAGTGTTGGGGCAGTGTTGGGAACCTTCAACACACAAGGTGAACTTAGTTCCATGTGCTGAAAATGGGATACACATTTGCAAACAGGAGAGGCAGAGGGTCATTTCAAGATTAACAAAGTTTTATCATACAAATATTTAACTTACAGAAATTAAACTATACCAATTCAACCAAAGCATTAAAAAAATGAGAAAAAGCAAAGAAAGAAAATAAATTGAAATAATAAAGACCTTTCCTTTTGTGGCCAAAACAAACCAACTCCATCTAGTGATCAAATAAGGAAGAATAATCAGGAGTAATTGTAAGAAATTATTGCCTTATAAATTGGCTTCAGAATCTAAGTTTTGCAAACAGGTGAATCCACTATAGAGAAAATTAAAACAATGAAAGAATGGTAAAGTAACTTAATCATTTAGTGTGGAGAGGACATAATGAACGATAGAAGTAAATCTGGCTAGGAAGATGCAGTTAGTCAGGATGACAGGACTCAAATTTTGTGGCTGGAGCAGCAAAATCAAAGCAATAACAGGAAATAAATGGTGACTGTATGAATTAGGATATTCTGTCCTCCAGCTAACAGAAATTTCAATGGCTAAGGCTAATCTGGGGCCACCCCTATAGGGCATTAGCTTCTCAGTAATAATACACTGCTGCATGGAGGAAGGGTGGAAACTCTGCCAATATCTCGATTCAACTGCGAAAGATGAAGGGGAATAGATGATGGGTGACCAACAACCCTAATGTGCAGTATGAATTGTGTGTGGAGAGAAAGTTCTGCGAAAGGTGAAAGAACTAAACAGATTATGACAATAAATGTATTAATTTATTAATTTACATCTTAGGAGATAAGGGGAGAAGGGTAAGGATAGGAAGTACTGATTTACAGGCCTTGAACATAAAGTTGATATCTGACACCTAAAAAGCACAGTATCGAAGATTAAAAATCAGACAGACCGATATTCTAGACAATTTTAATCCAAGGCAGGTGAAATCAGGACAGGCAAACTTAACGTAACTAAAGAAAAGAATAAAAACACAAAATTAAGAAAGATTGATGTTACATGCAATCAAAGAGGAACACAGAAAATCCTTTCCAAATCCTCTTCCACACTTCCAGCAATCAGATAGGCTGGCGGAGGATTCCCAACTCTCCCATCTCCCAGTAGTGTCATCATACAGTGGATCAGTATCAGAAAGGGTGATTTACAGAAAATTCTTTAAGTTAAGGAGCGTTTAGAAAAATTATTCTCGGCCGGGCACGGTGGCTCAAGCCTGTAATCCCAGCATTTTGGGAGGCCGAGACGGGTGGATCACGAGGTCAGGAGATCTAGACCATCCTGGCTAACATGGTGAAACCCCGTCTCTACTAAAAAAATACTAAAAAACTAGCCGGGCAAGGTGGCGGGCGCCTGTAGTCCCAGCTACTCG
>NW_016819911.1:1423853-1434050 GCF_001698545.2 Rhinopithecus bieti
TCTCTACTAAAAAAATACTAAAAAACTAGCCGGGCAAGGTGGCGGGCGCCTGTAGTCCCAGCTACTCGGGAGGCTGAGGCAGGAGAATGGCATAAACCCGGGAGGCGGAGCTTGCAGTGAGCTGAGATCCGGCCACTGCACTCCAGCCCAGGCGACAGAGCGAGACTCTGTCTCAAAAAAAAAAAAAAAAAAGAAAAAAAAAATTATTCTCTAAAAGTAAAATTTTATTCATAAAATAAGAAATTGATCTCTACTTGTTCCTAAAAGATTTTGTTTCCTCACTCAGAACCTGACTAAAGCTCTCATGTCCTAACAATCAAATGGGAACAGAAGGACTAACTCAGAAGAGCCCGTACACCCATGTTGTACACACTTCTCTCTTACTATAGGTCATTTTTGATAATTTTGCCAAAAGGCTCATGCTGCCAGAAGGTAGGATCACTGACATAGCAATATCTCCCTGCTACAGACACAGCTGTGTCTAACATCAATAACTGCTCTGGCAACAAAAGATCTGGCAAGGAATGCCATCCAAATCTAGAACACAAATATTGCAGCAGCAGATGTTTTCTACAAAGAAAACTGGGGCTTCTTCCCTTGACGTGATTTTCTTACAGCATTAAGTGCCTGGACCAAAGGAACGGAAATGAGAGCTGCACGGGAACCTTTCAAGAAAGGAATTTGGGAAACTCCAAGTGGGGAGGAATTCTTCAGGAATGTTGTCTTTTCCAGAGATATGGGACTTAATGGTCTGTCTGGGTCCAAGGACTCCACCACTCAGGGCATTTAATCATCACTCTCAAATCTCCTCACTCTGAGAAAAACACATGGCCTGTTTAGGAAGAACACAGACAGACACTGAGATTATTCAGTCCTTGCCATTGCTGAGTCAGCCTTGATATCAGTCCTGCTCCAACTCTAGCATCACAAAATCCTAAAACTGCATTTGTGATTTGTTCTCCTGTAGGACAATCTGATATCTCATTCCCAACCAAGCTTTTAAGTGACTGGGTTACCACTAGCTGCTCTACACCCCATGGAGTCACTCTACTCATCAAACGCTTTCTTCAATCCTGACATTTTGGTGACAGGGTCATAGTCATGCACAGTTGGATTTGCTCGAGATCAGATGACTGCTAGCCCAGATCCTTGCCAGCTGGCACTCCCTAACCCTCAACATGTCCACAGTTCCACTCCTCTAAGACGGGTAACCCGAATGGTGAATTATAGTTCCTGGTCATCACTTACACTGTCCTCATACACTGATATCCTGGATTCTCATCTACTCTAGAAATTCAGTCTCACTCAAACCTGCTTCTAATTCTCTGCCTCTTCCTGACCAAGAGTATCCACCAGGACTTCTCCAGCCTGACTCAGCCCCCACACCCAGCAGAGCTTCCTCAACTTTTCTTAAGATGTCAAGAAAAACTTTTAGATTTGGGGCATGTTACAACAATCAATGACCCACTATTTGAATATCAATAGTATTTTATAATTGACTCTTTTCTATATTAACTCAAAATCTATCTTCAAATTCATCTTTCACACTATTGCCAGAGTACTCTTTGCAGTTCATCCTTCTCCTCATACCAATGCTGTTTGCCAGAACTCCAAACTCCTTTGCATGACAAAAGAGGCCCTTCACATGCTGACTTGTCTGTCTCAGCTAAGATCACTGTACCTCCTCCCACTTCACTGCACACTTCATTGCACACACACCTGGCCCTGGCCATCTAAGAACGCACATCCACTGCCTGGAGCAGGGGAACAGTGCTTCACACTTTCATCTGAGAGATTCTCACATAAGTCAGATTCCATAAGGATGAAAGATTCCTATGTGGGTCAACATCATGTTACTTTTATAAACATGTGCTTTGCATTTTATACTCGTTTATTCTACGAAAAGTGAAGCATGAAAGAAAAGAAATCTGCTTTAAAAAACAAATAATAATAGTATAACTGCTAACAGTTATTGAGTGTTTATTATGTGCCAGGCACTTTGTTAAACACCTTTATATGTATTATATAATTTACTCCTCAAAACAACTCTATGAGGTAAGTGCTACATATTAACCACCACGTTTAACAGATGAGGGAACTGAAGCAGAAACAGAATGAGTAACTTCCCAAAGGTTTCACAGCTGATACTGGAGGTAGGGACTGAACCAAGACAATCTGATTGCAGAGCCCACCGTGTTATACTACCTTAACACACTCACTACCTTGGTCACTAGTTTGCCAATTGGTAAGCAGAATTCTAAGACTGACTCCCCATAACTCACACCTTTGTATAATGCCTTCCCATTTGAGTATGAAAGGAACCCATGAGTATGATGAGGTATCACTCCTATGATCATGTTATATAGGGATTATCTTTAGGGAGCCCAACCTAATCACATGAGCTCTCTAAAAACAGAGAATTTTCTCTGGCTGATAAGTATAGAAGTTAAAGATATTAAAGCGTGAGAAGGATTTGACGTATTGCTGAGATTGAGGGGCTCACAGGCTGGCCTGAGAGGGGCCATTTGCAGACCTAGGAACTGAAAACAGTCTCTAATCAAAGGCCAGCAATACAGTAAGAACCTAAGTCCTACAATTCAGCCAGCAACCTGAATGAGCTTGGAAGCATATTGATCCTCAAAGCCTCCTAGTAAGAACTCAACCCTGCCACTACCTTGAGCTGACCTTGTAAGACCCTTAAGCAGAGAACCTATCTGGACTTCTCACCCACACAACTGTGAGATTAAAAAAAAAAAAAAAAATGTTGTATAGGGAATATTACTCTTCATAAATTTTAATACTAACTCTTGTGTTACAAATAGAGAAAATCAGTTCCTCTTATAAAATAAAATTTAAAAAACCAAAACACATGTTTCTACATTTCCCATTTCATCTGTTTTCTCCAAATCTTAAAGCTTAAATTATATATATTTTTCATTTATTACTGAATGGTCTGAGTACACTTTCACCAGTGTATATAGAGATATCAAACTTGCATCAATAATTTAACACATAAGGAAACTATTGACCATAAATATTTTTTCTATTGCTTTTTTCACCTCATAAAGACATAATAAACCATTAAATATACAGATGTAGAACACAATAAAGAGAAGAAGTTGGGAAAACTGATGCTCAAAAGGTATTATGTAACTTCAGTTAGAGTTTTTTAAAGTACGCTTACAAATCCGGGGCTTTCCCCAAGGGAGTGTTTTTAATTTTGCAACAAACTACCCTTTAAAATAAGCCATCTAAAATTACAAAGTGACAAAAACACCTTCTTTGTCCAGAGATATCTCACTTCATTGACAGCTGTTAGCAAAAAAGTGAGAAAAACTTGGCCTGAGCACATACAAAAACCCTAATATTAAACTCTAATGACAAGCAAACTGGACCCAACTTCACCTTCCAAATGCGTTCACTGAGTGAAATGGTAACAACATTGGGCTGCTGCCAATGAACTCCTTCAAGACAGATTTTAAATATGGGTATTATCCTGTTCTGTATCATGAATATGCATAATATTTTACTTTCATTAACAGTTTCTTACTGACTCTAACATCTACTGCTTTATTCTCATATTGTAACCCTATTATACTTTCCTTTAATGGTTCTCTCCTATGGAAATATCTATAGTTCTTGGGATTTTTACCTAAACAAGAAGTGGAAATGTTCCTACATAGCATCAGAATTCCTTAATCAGAAGTTTTGGATAGCTGATTTTAAAAAAATTTATTGTAAAAGAAAACATGGTATATATACTGTGTTTATATAACATTTTCCGCAGGGTTTGGGACACCATTCAATAATCAAGCACACTCACATTCCTGCAACGAAATGTATAAATAGTAATGCTAGCCAGGTAGGATAAAACAAAAGCTACAAACAGCTTCACATAATTACAAAAGTCAGGATTTGCTTCTAAACGAGTTATTTTTTTCTAAATGTGGTTTTCAGAGCCTTTTGGATTTCAGATTTCTAGATTAAGGACCTATGAACCTAGATGTTAGAAGGAGTGATTACATAAGACTTTAAAGTCCTTTTCCTCCAGGGAGAAGATATAAACTTAGTAGAATGATGACAGGTCCTCTTGCAATGGTAACAAGGAAAAGTGCAATGCCATAGAGTTAAAGAAAAATCTGTTAATTTATTTGGGACCAAATCTTATGTGTTCTGTCTGTAAAAGGTGGCATGGATAGTAGGTAACACAAAGGAGTATTAGATGATTAAATGTCCTGACACTGCTGTTCAGGACGACTCCTAAGAAAACAGATTTTGTTTCTGGAGAACTAATTCTACACTCTCTTTGACCTATAAATGAAGCCCATAGATAAAAATAAGGCATTTACAGTCTCTTCCATACTTACAAATATTATATTCTTTTCCATGTCACCTGCAATCTACTTATTAACATGCAAATTGGAAACAACTTGCAAGTCCTGGGCAATATATCAACATGGCCCTCCTTTAGGATTTGAAATGTCTGAGATTTAGATTTAAATAAACTACAAGAGTTACTACCGTTAATGGGCAGACAAAAAAAAAAAAAAAAATATAATAATATTTATTAGTTAGCCTATATATGGATGAATATCAGACTTTTAGATAGGATAAATACTACAGTATACAGCCTCTATTATCTAACTGTATCTACTCTCTGTTTTCTCATTGATCTGACAGTTTCTCTTTTAAAAAACATGGATTGTTAAATCAGAAGTTAAAAGGTAGCAAATATACACATCAAAACATTAATCATCTAAGCTGCACAAAAAATTCTTCAAAGTACTTCTGAGTAATCATTTATCATAGGGTAAGGAAATTATAGCCCAAATCATTAAATGGAATTTATTCAAGTCCATGAACATTAATCTTCTTTATATAAAAAGAAAACAAACTTCTCAGGTAGAATATTATGCATACTTTTTCAGCAGTGTTTGGAGAGCCTCCATTGTTCAATGTAGTTACATTCATGCAAGTGGTTTTCACTTGTAGAAAATACCATACCTAGGACGGGCACGGTGGCTCACACCCGTAATCCCAGCACTTTGGGAGGCCGAGGTGGGCGACATCACGAGGTCAGGAGATCGAGACCATCCTGACTAACACGGTGAAACCCCATCTCTACTAAAAATACAAAAGAAAATTAGCCGGGCATGGTGGTGGGTGCCAGTAGTCCCAGCTACTCGGGAGGCTGAGGCAGGAGAATGGTGTGAACTCAGAAGGCGGAGCTTGCAGTGAGCCGAGATCGCACCACTGCACTCCAGCCTGGGTGACAGAGTGAGACTCCGTCCCAACAAAAAAAAAAAAAGAAAGAAAGAAAGAAAATACCATACCTAACTTTTAAAAATTTCATTGAAATCACTTTTTTATGTTAAACATAAATTAGACCTACAATTGGCTGCTAAAACAGACCAAAAGGTAACCTCCTGACAGCTTATATAATCTGATACAAATAAATCAAGCTGCTCATAAAGACACTCATAGCCTGCCTGTTGTTCTCACATTTAATTTAGTACATAAAAACAACAAAAGGTCTTGGCAAACATAAAAATGTAAACTACCCTGAATACAAACAGAGCCTGTGTTGCTATAATATTAAAGAATCAACAGATGGTTGGCATCAGGAGACTGGCACAGATACAGAAAAACTAGAAAGACAAGTAAATAAAAAGGCAAATGTGTAGAAATTGAACAAGGTGTCTTTGATCCTCCTTTGCCATGTTGAAAAAAAAAACTCACATCAACACACAGAGGTCTGGAATCTCTGTTAGCATTTATGCATCTGAGATCTTGCAAAATACTCAGCCTCACTTAACCCATGCATGAACTACAGAATTTGTAAAGCCTGCCAAAGTCTACATGAGAGCACTGTGTAAGGAGACTGCACAGTTCACAAAAGTAAAAAGAAAAAAAAAAAGGAGGAAGTAAAGGAGAGAGGAAGAAGGAGGAAGAAGAGGAGAGGAGGACATGGAGGGAAGAAGCAGAGAGGAGGACTAGGAGAAGAAGGGAGGAGGAACAGCAAGTGAAAGGAGGAGGAGGGAAAAGAGGAAAGCAAGGGAAGATGGAGGAGAAAGAGGACAGGGAGAGGCAGGAAAGAGGAGGGAAGTAGAGAGGCCTGCTGGTCTCAAAGTCTGATTCACCAGGCACATCCCAACCACATTAAAGTTTCTGAGAGCCCTATGACTATTTTATTATCTCAACTGAAAGAAACACTTAAGAAATATTTATGTCTTCTATTATTCCAAAAATCATTAAGCAACTACATGTTAAGCACTATACTAGGCACTAGGACACACAAACAAAAGAACTCTGCCCCATTTTCTTCCATTTGATAAACATCGTTTGCACTAACAAATCAAAGATCAACATCTAGGACCTGCTTGGAAAGAGCTCACAGTCTAGTGGGAGGTGGGGGAACAGCCACCTAGTGGGAGGTGGGGGAAAAACCTCACCTGCCTGACCTTCCTTGGGTATTCAGAGAACAGCAGGGAGAGGCTCCTAAGCCAGCCCAGGAAAAATAATGAGTGAGTACGGATGAGAAAAGAGTTGGCAGTTCAAGTAAAGGGACCAGCAAGAGGAAAGGCACATGTGTGGGTATGAATTAAACATGAAGCTATAAAGAGTCAAGTGTGAGGCAGGAAATTCTAAAGAACAAGGATCAGAGAGGTCCGCAGTGGGTCAGATCTTGGGCTCCATGTGACATTTGGTGGCAGTGTGGAGCAGAGAGTAGCTCAGCATCACCCCTGAGTGGATTCTCGGCAGTCAGGACAGAGTTTCAGATTCTTCCTAAGAAGGAGATCTATTCAGAGTCTAGGTAGGGTTGAGCCTGGGCAGGCAAGAATGACCACCTACTATATGTTAGGGGTTTTGCCTCTAGAACTATGTTTTGTCTATCTTCTCCTACTCTCTTGTGCACAGAAGAAGGTGTCACAGAATGGGTCGTGTATAGATTCATCTTGCCAGATTTCCCCTCCAGTAGAGGACTATCCTTTACAGCCATGCCCCCACCATCATCCAGCCTTTCCTTGAACACCTCCCTCTCCATGTGGGAACAGGGAACACTCTACACTGTGAATTAGCAGGTTTCACAGTTGTACCCTTCTGCCTGCCAGAAAGATTTTCTTCATGTTGATTAGAAACACACTTCTCTCTAGTTCCACATAATGTTTTGTTATTGTTGTTGTTGTTGTTGTTGTTCTGTCATCGAACAGGAAAGCTAAGCCTTCACCATCTTCCACATGACACCATTTTAAATCATATGAAGACAACTATCTGCTTCTGTTCTTCCTCGGGTTGGGCCCCAGTTCCCTCACTGACTGACAGGTCACAGCTTCCAGACCCTTTCTGGGTATGGCTCCCTGTAGTACATCAGATGTTTATCAACTTCCAGGTCTGTGTCTAACAGGCAGATGTTGACACGACCCTCCTGATATGGTCTGACCAGTGCACAGTACCATAGCACTATTCTCTCCTCTAATCTGACCACTCTCTACTTCTTTTATTGCATTCTGAGTTTTTGTTTTTGCTGCCAAATAATATTGCTGACCAAAATGTCCATATAAATCAAGTAAGACATTTGCATATGGGTCAATATTAAGTCTAGTATCCTCCATTGCAAACTTAAAAAATTACACTGATCTACACTGAATTTCATCATATATGCATTTAATCCATCACTCTAGTTACTAAAAGTTTTTTGAATGCTAAGTATCTTAAAATATTGTCTATCCCTCAAATACATTAGGGTGGCTACTATTTAAAAAACAAAAAAAGAAAGTAAGAGTTGGTGAGAATATGGAGAAGTTGGAACCTTTGTGCTGTGTTGATGGGATTGTAAAACAGCACAACTGCTGCTGAAACAGTACAGAGCCAGGCGCGGTGGCTCACGCCTGTAATCCCAGCACTTTGGGAGGCCAAGGTGGGCGGATCATGAGGTCAGGAGTTCAAGACCAGTGAAACCATGTCCCTACTAAAAATACAAAAATTAGCTGGGTGTGATCGCACATGCCTGTAATCCCAGCTACTCAGGAGGCTGAGGAAGGAGAATCGCTTGAACCCGGGAGGCGGAGGTTGCAGTGAGCTGAGAACATGCCTGGCGACATGTCCAGCCTGGGCGACAGAGCGAGACTTTGTCTCAAAAACAAAACAAAACAACAACAACAAAAAACAGTACACAAGTATGATCCAGCAATTCCACTTCTGGGTATAAATCCAAAATAATTCAAAGTGGGATCTCACCGAGACATTTGCAGACCCATATTCACAATAACCAAGAGGAAGAAGCAACTCAAATTTCCACTGAGGAATGAATGGACATTCATTCCTCCCTCTCCATGTGGGAACAGGGAACTCCTGCTCCCTGTTCACATGAATGAACAACAGGTGGTGTATACACACGAAGGATTATTATTCAGCCTTAAAAAGGAAGGAAATCTTATTGCACACTACAGCACAGAAGAATCTTAAAAACATTATGCCAAATGGAATAAGCCAGTCATAAAAAAGGACAAATACTGTATGATTACACTTATATGAGGCGGCTAAAGTCACCAAATCCTTGGAGGCCGAGGCACAAGGATGACTTGAGACCAAGAAATTGAGACCAGTCGGGGCAACATACCAAGACCCGAATCTCTACAAAAAAATAAAAGACAAAAAGTTAGCCAGTGATGGAGGTGCACACTTGTAGTCCTAGCTACTTGGGAGACTGAGCTGGGAGGATGGCTTGAGCATAGGAATTTAAGGCTGCAGTAAACTATGATCACACCACTGTACTGCATCCTGGGTAACACAGTGAGACCCTGTCTCTAAAAAAATAAATAACTAAAGTAGTCAAATTCCTAGAATTTGAAAGTAGAATGGTGATTACCAGGGGAAGGGGGTAGTGAGGAGATAAGATGTTTAAAGGATATAGAGTTTTAGATTTGCAAGATAGAAAAGTTCTGGAGATATGCTTCATAACAATGTAAATATACTTAATCCTACTGAAGTATACACTTAATGCGGTAAGTGTACAGTTAAGATGGTACATTTTATGTTGTGTGTTTCTACCATATTTTTTATTTTTTATTTTTTTAAGACAGAGTCTTACTCTATCACTCAGGCTGGAGTACAGTGGTGCAATCTCTGCTTGCCGCAACCTCTGTATCACAGGTTCAAGCAATTCTCATGACTCAGCCTCCCAAGTAGCTGGGACTACAGACGTGACACCAAACCTGGCTAATTTCTATATTTTTTTGGTAGAGACAGGGTATTCACCATGTTAGCCAAGCTGGTCTCGAACTCCTGACCTGAAGTGATCTACCCATCTCGGCCTCCCAAAGTGCTGGCATTACAGGCGTGAGCCACCACGCCCAGCTCACAATTTTTAAGAAGAGAAAAAAACAGTATCCCCTACCTTCACCCTAATTGTACAGACAGTGGGCTCAAGGTATGTGCTCAATTTTCATGAGTCTTTGATAGAAATAATTGAACAGGAAGAGCCCAGACAGAGCCTGCTTTTCAATTAAAATTCAACACTCCGGCTCTAAGTGCCAACTATCCATCAATACTTCGAAGTTTACTATCACCCAATCCACATTTCTTCATCTCCCACAAAATGTTACAATAGTCATTGTCGAAACATTTCACTCAAATCAAAATTCATTATGTCTATTGGACTCTCCTGGGTTTACATGACCATTAAAAACATTCTACAGATTTCTAGATTTGCCACTGTTCTGAATACTCTCCAACAATATGTAGGTTACTTCATTCCAAAATTTTGTAACTGAAGGACTTCATAATTTCCAAAATCTATTTTTTCCCCACTAGGGGATTCATTTGCCTTTATTTGCCATGATTTCTCAAAAAATAATAGAAAGTTTCTGCAAGAACAGGTACTTATTTTTTCAGTACCCAAGTATATAATTTTTGGGGGATAGTACATAGAAACTATTAAATAGGTGGTTTTAATGGAACAGAATAGAGCCCTCAGAAACAATACCACACATCTACAACCATCTGATTTTTGACAAACCTGACAAAAACAAGAAATGGGGAAAGGATTCCCTATTTAATAAATGGTGCTGGGAAAACTGGCTAGCCATAAGTACAAAGCTGAAACTGGATGCCTTCCTTACTCCTTATACAAAAATTAATTCAAGATGGATTAGAGACTTAAAGGTTAGACTTCATACCATCAAAACCCTAGAAGAA
>NW_016819911.1:1434474-1447968 GCF_001698545.2 Rhinopithecus bieti
AGAATGGCAATCATTAAAAAGTCAGGAAACAACAGGTGCTGGAGAGGATGTGGAGAAATAGGAACACTTTTACACTGTTGGTGGGATTGTAAACTAGTTCAACCATTATGGAAAACAGTATGGTGATTCCTCAAGGATCTAGAACTAGAAGTACCATATGACCCAGCCATCCCATTACTGGGTATATACCCAAAGGATTATAAATCATGCTGCTATAAAGACACATGCCCACACATGTTTACTGCGGCACTATTCACAATAGCAAAGACTCAGAATCAACCCAAATGTCCATCAATGACAGACTGGATGAAAAAAATGTGGCCCATATACACCATGGAATACTATGCAGCCATAAAAAAGGATGAGTTCGTGTCCTTTGTAGGGACATGGATGCAGCTGGAAACCATCATTCTCAGCAAACTATTTCAAGAACAGAAAACCAAACACCGCATATTCTCACTCATAGTTGGAAATTGAATAATGAGATCACTTGGACACAGGAAGGGGAACATCACACACCAGGGCCTACTGTAGGGTGTGGGGAGGGGGAAGGGATAGCATTAGGAGATATACCTAATGTAAATGATGAGTTAATGGGTGCAGCTCACCAACACGGCTCATGTATACATATGTAACAAACCTGCACGTTGTGCACATGTACCCTACAACATAAAGTATAATAAAAAAATAAATAAATAAATAAATAAATAAGTGGGTTTTTTTATTAGCTCCTCATGCATTTTGGGCTATTATGTATACTTTATTAAATGTTTATCCAGTTTTTTAATTTAATTGACACATAATAATTGTATGTATTTATGGGGTATGGCGTGCTATTTTCATACACATATATTAATCTATAACGACCAAATCAGGGTAATTAGCATATACATCACCTCAAACATGTATCTGATATTTGTGTTTAGAATATTCAAAATGCGCCCTTCTAGCTATTTGAAAGCATACAATACACTGTTGTTTATTATAGTCCCCCTATAGTGCTACAGAACCCTAGAACTTATTCTTCCTATCATTAATGAAGATTTCACAGTCAATTGTCCAAGTAATCAAAATCAGGAACTCCAAAGTCCAACAGCTTCTATTATTGAAGTAGAAGATGAATATGTAAAGTTAATAATAATGACTTTAGTCACACATTAACAAAGCATGCAAAGTGGCAGTAGAAAGCAGTGGAGGTGAAATGTTTTCTTCTCTTTCTGTGTTTATTAGATAAAATAGAGATTAAAGTTAAATATGTGGAATTTAAAATGGATTTCTGCTTCAGAATCACAAGAAAAGATTAAAGCAAATGAAACATCCAGCTTAACTCCATGTGATTGGTTTCGATTTTCACAAGATTCCTGATAAAATCTCTTAGTTCACTAAGAAAAAAAAAAAAATCATTTTAAAATGCAAATAACAGCCAATTTAAATCAAAGCCAATATGCTTAGTGGTGAAACACATAAATACTGACATTGAAATCAAGATTAGGACAAGATTCTTATTATTAGCTTTATTCTTTAACACTATTGTGAAAAAAAATCTAACCAAAGAGGGGGAAGAAGAAGTTGAGTTTCTTTTTCTTGCCCAGTACTGATCCTGTGGGTATACTGAGGAAACTGGCCCCAGGTTGCAGGTTTTGTCTATGTCTCTGAAGCATCTGAGCTTCTGGCTCTGACAGGAAGTATATGTGTGTTCTATGGCCTGGGACTACAGCCACTGCTCAGGAAGCAATTGTAGCACCTTGTAGGGAAGAGGTGATGGGAGGCTCCTGTTCTAAGGATGGTCTGTGTGCTAGCTGCATAATGACCTGGCCTGGCTCTCAGCAGCAGATCACAACACTGAGCTGAGAACAAGCTCACTTTTCTGATGGGCGGTGGATGGACAGTGTCCCCCACCTGTGGCGATGTCAAGAGGGCCTGGCCTGGCCCTCCCTCATGAACTGGCTACAATATTTAAAGAGAGTTTCCTGGCCACATTTGGGGACCTAAAGCATGTGGCTAATCGTTTCCATCTATTTGTTAGCCAGCCCAGGGCCCTGACTCAGGCCACCCTAGAAGCCCAGGCATAGACCACACAAATACAGATTAAAACAAAGACAGGAAAACAATTTCAACTTGAGTGCCAATTCCAATTGATCAGTGGTGTCTGCCTGGAGCACTGTGCTGAGGATGACTCTGAGACTGCCAAGGAGCCAACAGCCTCTGTCTGCACCAGCTGTTGAATTAGTGTACAGGAGAGCAGGTTATCTTCAATCCAGTGTCAGATGGTCATGGCACTTGAAATACCTCACAGGGACAACCCTAAAACCATCAGTTCATTTATGCCCTGGAGGTAGAGCAGTTAGGAAAGCTGACTCTGGTCTCTGGGGACCAGGTCATTTAGAAAAGAAAACTGGTCATTTAGAAAAACAAGCCAAAGCTAGATTTCTGAGGAAACTATGAGAATATGATTAACCCAAGGACATGGGGAAAGCATGATGTGAAAGAAAGCAGTGCAGTTAGTGACAGATTTCACAAAAAAAGTAGTAGAGTAGTAAACAAGGGGCAAGATACAAATGAGTGGGCATTTTGGTAGCTATTCCTTAAATAAGAAACTGCTTCCAAAAATTCCTTTTTCACAGATAATAGCTGCTTACAGGATAGGTGCCATGTTCAAGGGGGTAAGTAATTGAAACCAAGTTGTCTCTAAACACTATTTTATAAAGCTATAAAATAATCATATTTCAAAAGTGTATAGAGTTCGTTCTGCTAGAATGCTTGTTTGTAAAATGACAATTGGCACCAATGCTATTGATATATGAGGGAACAATCTGAGCACAATAAAAATTCTGATTTTGTTCATGCACAATTTCATCTCCCAGAAACACTAGGTGAATGAAGAAAACTGCATCCAGCTAAGCCACACAGAAATACACATGAGCCACAGAGAAATGAACAAAACACTCACACCTCAAATATCTACCACCTTCCTTGGTTCACCACATGTATTATGAGACACACACATCCACATCAGGAGTTATGACCTTCCATCTGTTCTCAGATTACCCTCCTTCCACCACTGCAAAAGAATCACAACCTGCAGCTCTTCTTGCTGGAGACTTCCACAAGTAAACTTTGGGTCTTTTTTAAAGTAAACTGAAATATTTATTGTACTATTTATCATTCTTAACCATTTAACACAGGTAAAACTGTGCTATCATTTTTAGTAGATGCCTATCTTTTATTTCGTGTGTCAATTATAAAGATTTTGTGTATTTTGTCCCTAACCCCATTTTCCCATAAGACTTGTGATTTTATTGTTTGATTTGGCATAGTACAGTGATTTTAAGAACATAAATTGCATTATAACAGAACTGACTGTATAACCAGACAATTAAAGAGAAACAAGGTCTAAAAACATAAAGATCTTAAAAAGTAAAAAAGTTGAAAGCACTTCAGACCATGAAATGAATCCCACTTTGGATATATTCCAGGGTAAAATTAAAATTTTATAAGCTTTATTTACCAGAGATACATTTGATGAAAAAATATAAGGATTCTATTTACTACAAATCTCAGGAATTCCCAGGACATGAAGGAATGCATGCAAAATTTTAGAAAAATAAAAATCACCTTTATTCTCCATTGCTATAGGAACTAGGATGTACTATGTTTTATATAACTTTAGTAAAATACTGACAAAAATTTACAGTGTGGGCCATGGGAGAGCAGTCAAATCCAGAGGAATCCTTAAAAACAAAATAAACTCTTATAGGACATTCTCTTTTAAAACTCTAAATAGTTGTGTTATCAAAACCTAACCAGAAAAATCTTATCTGAGAAACAGCACATATTATATTTTTTATTATAAATAAAAAATAACTTTTTCTCATTAGAAGGATAAAATTAACTTGCTGAAAAATAACTCCAGTGCCAACTCTGAGACAAGGTAGGTTCAATCAGCCAGAGTTCAGAATCATAATCTTAACAAGTAAGAGAGCATGGGGTAAGTTCAGCTATATTTTTATGGCCTTGAATAAACAGAAGACTTTGTTTCTGAAACACAAGTGACCTTTACGAGTAGCAAATAGTTTCCTCCTAAAATACCCATATTTCTGACCATGGCTATTTTCATGTACCACATTACTTAAGTTGGAATTTTAACTGAATAATCAAAGTAACACTTACTTAGCCTAGCAGTTATTTATTTGGCCAGCTCCTGTGAAAACCACATTATGTTCCTGGGATAACTTTGCAATTTAACAATTCAGTTGCTTTTCCATTCCTGGTCTCAATTTTTAACTCCAGGCTGCTCGAGGAACGATTTATATTAAAACAAACAGGGCCAGGCATGGTGGCTCACTCCTGTAATCCCAGCACTTTGGGACGCTGAGGTGGGTGGATAACCTGAGGCCAGGAGTTCAAGACCAGTCTGGCCAAAATGGTGAAACCTCGTCTCTAGAGGCCTGTGATCCCAGCTACTTGGGAAGCTGAGGCAGGAGAATCGCTTGAATCCAGGAGGGGGAGGTTGCAGTGAGCCGAGATTGCACCACTGTACTCCAGCCTGGGTGACAAAGCAAGACTCCATCTCAAAAATAAATAAATTAATAAACAAACAAACAAACTTATCTTTCAGCCAAATTCGTGTTTACTGCCCAGGAACTCATAAAATGTGGCATGTAAGAATCTCTGTTTACTGTCCACACAACAAAGATAAAAGAAGAATAAAATAATAAACAACTAGTTTTGGATTATTAACCAAAAAACTAACCACCTTGTTTTCAGAATGGAAGTCAGTGAAATCACTCAGATATACCCAAAATCTCAAACAGATGTTATACATCCATATGGTAACTAAACATTCAGAGAGAATAATACAATATTTGAGCAGAAACCAACTGCTACAGAAGTCTGCAGGACTACAGAAGATCTAATTTCCGTAGACTTTCATTCCTGTATTCTTATACCTATGACCCTTCTCCCTAAGAAACAAACTGTTGAAGTCATCTCCTGATTAAAAAGTACTCTGTAGAAATTTTCATCAAAATAAATAAATAAGCTGATTGACAAAGAAGGAAAACCAATTCAATGGGAAAAGGATCTTCTTTTCAACAAGTGGTACTGGAACTACTGAATGTTCACATACAAAATACATATCTAGATACAGACTTTATACTTCTAACAAAATTAACTTTTCAAAATGAATCATAGATCTAAATGTAAAATTTTTTAAAATGTATAAAATTCTTAGAAAATAACATAGGAAAATATCTAGGTAAACTTGTGCTTGGTGATGACTTTTTAGATAAAACACCAAAAGCACAGACCCATGAAAGAAAAATTGGTAAGTCTGACTTTATTAAAATTAAAAACTTCTGCTCTGTGAAAGACACTGTAAAGAGCATGAAAAGATGAGCCACACAGTGATATAAAAATCTTTGCTGGTATTCAAAAGATAGAAAGAACTCTTAAAACTCAAAATAGGAGAACAATTCAATTTTTTTAAATGGGCAAAAAGAAAATCTAAACAAACCCTTGGCCAAAAGATGAACAAATAACAAATAAGTATAGGAAAAACATGTTCAATATCATATGTCAATAGGGAATTGCAAATTAAAACAACAAAGAGATACCACTACATATCCATTAGAATGGCCAAAATCGAAAACACTGACAACACCAAATGCTGACAAGGACATGGGGCAACAGGAACTCTCATTCACTGCTGAATGGAATGCAAAATGGTACAGCCTCTTTGGAAGATACTTTGACAGTTTCTAACAAAACTAAAAATACTCTTACCACGTGATCCAGCAATCATGCAATTTGGCATTTACTCAAGTGAGTGGAAAATTTATATCCACACCACACAAAAATCTGCCCACAAATAATTATAGCAGCTTTGTTAATAATTACTGAAATTTAGAAGCAACCAAAATGTCTTTCAATAAATGAATGGATAAAGAAACTGTAGTACATCCATACAATGGAATATTACTCAATAATAAAAATAAGTGAGCTATCAAGCCTCAAAAAGACATAGAGGGGAATCTTTAATGTGTATTTCTAAGTGAAAGAAGACAATCTGAAAGGACTACACTCTATATGATTGCAACTATGGTTGACCCTTGAACAATACAGATTTTTGAACTGTGCAGGTCCACTTATAGGTGGATTTTTTCAAAGTTACATCAAATATGACTGCCTTCCACCTCCTCCACCTCTGAAATCCCTGAGTTAACAAGACCAGCCACTCCTCTTACTCTTCCTCCTCAGGCTACTCAATGTGAAGTGACAAAGATGAAGACCTTTATGATGATCCACTTGCACTTAATAGGTACAAAATATATTTTGTCTTTCTTAAGATTTTCTTAGTGACATTTTCTTTTGTCTATCTTACTTTATTGTAAGAATGCTGTGCATAATACACATAACATACAAAATATGCATTAATCAAGTATTTACATTAAGCTTCTAGTCAATAGTAGGGTATTAGTGGTTAAGTTTTGGGGGAGTCAGAAGTTATACATCAATTTTGAACAGCACAGGATTCAGTGCCCCTCCCCTGTGTTGTTCAAGAATCAATTGACTATGAGATTCTGGAAAAGGCAAAACTATGGAGACAGTTAAAAAAAAAATTAATGACTGCTGGGCACTGGGGTGAAGGAGAGAGGGACGAATAGAGCACAGGAAATTTGGGGGCAGTTAAACTATTCTATATGACACTGTAACTGTGGACACATGTCATTATGCATCTGCCAGAACCCACAGAATGAACAACGCAAAGAGTGAATTCTGATGTGAACTACAGACCTCAATAATAATGTATCAGTATTAGTTTATCAAATGTAAAAATGTACTGCACTAATGTAAGATGTTAATAATAGGGGAAAATGGGGGTAACATGAAGGTAGACATGGGAACTCTGTAATTTATGCCTAATTTTTCTGTTAATATACTTCAAAAAACAAAGTCTATTAAATTAAAACAGACACACAAAGAATTAAACTGAAGCTAAAATCAACTGCCAAATGTCACAATTAAATACAAGTAAAGAATATACAAACTAAAATATTAAAGTTCACTTTCTCCATAAATATGACCTACACTTCTCTCTAAATTTGCCATGAGCTAATTCCTGAGAAGGAGTTCAGGGTACTCTTGACGCTGTCTATGCCAGCACTGTCCAACAGACATATAATGTAAGCCACATATGTAATTTTAATAGTAGTAACATTAAACGGAGCAAAGGGAAATATACAAAATTAATCTTAATACCTATATTTAAACCAATATACTCACAATATTATCATTTCAACATGTAACCAATACAAAACTATTAATGAGACATTTTACCTTCTTCAAAATCTTTGAAATCTGGTTGTATTTTATACCTACAGCACATGTCAATTCATATACTACATTTTCATCATTAATACTTAATCTCAGTTTAAGTTTTATAAAATTCATAATTAAAAAAATAGATTCACAAAAGCAAGTTGTTCCAAAGACACTTAAAATATTCCAATATCTAAATACAGTACCAAAAAATCACTGTCCTTTAATACATTTACATCTACATTGACAAAGCTGATTTGTCCTTTTTTATAATTGATTTGACTTTGATGAAAACATTTATCAATTTCAAAACTACATCAATCCAAGACAAGTAAATTTATTAACTCTGGGTGTCAATGAAGTATTAATCAAATTAAGTTCAAGAAATATTGTATAAATTGAAAAACAACACTAAACTTACCATTATCAATATAGCATTCATCAAATTGTTCTTGTGGTTTTTCACATCAAATTTACATAACACTGTACTATAATTATAATCAACTGCATATGCTTTTATGTGTAAAACATAATTATTATTTGTATTGAAAGTTTCAACAACCAGCTAGGTTATAAAATGTTTTTCCCTTCCCAGTGTGATATTGGTGAGAAAACACAAATCACACTAAGATTTTTTTTTTGTCTTTGATTATTTGTCAAGCATTTATTTCTCAAGAAAATCTTAAGAGTCAGCAGTATGATAAATCCTTGTAAAACTCTTCTGCAACTCAACCATAGAGTACTGGCAAACAGCACAAATCCATTAAATTCATTGTCTTCTATTCCTTCTAATAGTTCCACAAATTGGCAATAATTAAAATCATTGGCAAATAAATGAATGAATTTAACAATTAAATCCATGACATTTTTCATAGAGTCTACTTCAAAAAACTAAATGCAAATATTTTCATTACGTGTCATGAAGTAGAATTAACCAGTATGGAAAACATTAGTCTCACACTTTAAAAATGTCATGTCTGGATTTTTTGACTTACCATAGCTCTAGCACCATTCTCTAAGAGAAAACTAACCATATAAACAGTTTTTTAAAAATCTACACCACGAGTTCATTTATTTAGGCCATGAATTGACATTTATTTGTACATCTTGAAAACTTTTGAAAATAACTGTATGGAAAGTATTAACTGGGTGGTATCTCACGTAATATGACTCACCTAAAGCCAAAAAGTAAAAAACCTACTTGCAATTTTTTAAACTTCGACTCAGTTGATCTTCCTTATTGTTGGAAAGGCCATGTATTCTACGGACAAGTGTCTAACCTTTCACTTTTAGGCTTTTCCTCATACTTTGGCAATAAAATTTCGGTAACTGAAATAATTTCTTTTACAATCCCTCTGACCAAAACGGGCTCTCTCTTGAGGCAGGAACCAAGCTGATCAAATCTACAGATCCTGTTGAAATCATATGAAAAATATTTATTGTGGGCCCCTTGACCATATGTACAGCCCCAAACGGCATTCTCCCAGGTTCCTTGCCTCCTTCCTTCTCCCCCTTGCTCAGCGGAGTCCTGAGCAAGCCAGTCCCTGCAACAAACTGCTAACAAAATTGCATTGCAGAAAAGTGCAACAACGGTGCCAGGAGAGTGTGTCCAGCAAGCCACTGAGACTTGAACCAATGAAGGAAGCATATGGCTTCACTGCAACCTCCGCTACCCAGGTTCAAGCGATTCTCCTGTCTCAGCTTCCCGAGTAGCTGGGATTACAGGCACCTGCCACCATGCCCAGCTAATTTTTGTATTTTCAGTAGAGACAGCGTTTCACCATGTTGGCCAGGCTGGTTTTGAACTCCTGACCTCAGGTGATGCACATGCCTAGGCCTCCCAAAGTGCTGGGATTACAGACGTGAACCACTGCACCTGGCCACCTTCTTCCATTTTCATTTTGTCCTTTATTGTTCTGGTACTAGCTTCTGTATCTCCACTTAATTCTGCATCAGTAGTATATTTCTTTATATAAATTTTGCCGTATTTGAATTTTATATTAGAAAGCTATGCAATAACACAGTAATTGAAATAACCATTTTATAATACATAAATACTCACCATGTATATAATGCATGTATAACAAATATCTATATTACTAATCTACAATCTACAAAGGTATTATTGAAAATCATGTTGTCTATAGGAAATATTCAAATGAACACATTACAAAGTTACATTCATGTGTAGAAAAATTTATTTTCAAAAAATCATTTGAATTATTCCATTGACAATTAAATCAGTGATATATTTGTGTGTAATTTTCAAAGCAATGTACATGCCTCATACACACCCTACAATACAGTGATATCTCACACAATGCAACAGTAAACTAAAATGTAGTCCTACCAAAGAATAAAGCTGTTTGGTAAAAACATATTTTACATTGCCTCAGTTTTTAAAATTAATTAAAGCTAAAATAAAGTTAAAACTTCAGTCCCCTATAGTACTAGCTGGATCTCAAGTGCTCAATAGCCATATGTAACCAGTTGCTACCATACTGGACAGGCCATTTGTATGCTTAAGGTTAAATTAATGTCTTTTAAAGTCACATATTTCCTACAAGTTTAAATGCAAGCAAATTACTTCCATTTTTCCCTTTTGCCTTCATTTTTTTCTCTCAATGTAAAGCAAACAGAATTATTAAGTATTACAGTGTTAGAAGGTACAATAAAGATCAATTAATCTAATCATCTCTACATTGCACTTTCTTAAAGTTGATTTTCATTTATTTTGCTAAATGTTTTCTTTTCTACTATACAATTAGAAATCTAAAACATAGGAAACCTGACTACCACTAGTTTAATGCAACTCATATTTTATTTATGCAATAAATACTAAAACTGAAATCAATCCACATGAAAGTTTTCTGCACTGCTAATGGTTTTACTTCTAAAAGTACACACATTCATCTCTTGGAGATCCTTCTAAGAATCCAAAATACTTCTCTGAAACTGGTTCTAAGAAGTTAACTGAATTTTTAATATAAGGACTTCATGTGTTTAGATTACTTAAGAGAATCATAGCTCTTCAAATGAAATTTCATACAAGATATTAATGAAATATATAAAAAAATCAAAAACAATTGCTAAAGGGTACAGGGCTTCTTTTTGGAGTGATGAAAATATTCTAAAATGAGACAGTGGGGGTAATTGCACACTACAAATACACTGAAAACTAATGAATTATACATTTAAAAGGGTAAATTTTGTGGTGTATAAATCTTAATAAAACTGCTATGAAAAATTCACAAATGCCTCCTGCATTTATGCTCAATCTATTAGTGAAAAATCAAATCTCTCCATGACCACATATCAGATAAGCAATATTACTAATGCATATATTGAACTAAGAGTTACTTTAAAATATTTATATAGATCCTGTTGGTCTCATACATATATAGAAATGCACACAAAAATATCAGCAAGAGTGAACAGACAAAAAAATAATGTGGAACATTAACTTCGTATGTATTGCTATAATTTTTTACATCATGTGTGATGATATGTAACGAAAATACGAATTTTGAAAACATAACCTGGTTGATATTTGCATCTCCCTTAATTTACATTTTTCCTACCTTCATTTACACTTTCTCTCTACTTGAAACACTTGCTTTAACCCCTAAAAATACATAAAAGAAATGTTCTTGTAATAGTTCCTACAACCAAAAACACTTTCATTAAGTATGCTTTCTATGCTCCCCAATCAAAACATTTGTATAACATGGAAATAATGAAAGATACAAATATTGGACTCCTTACCAGGTTTTAAGCTTTACCTTCTCTGCCCAATACTTTTTATCTTTCTAAGTAAATCCAGGACCCAGTACAAAATATCTAAGAAAGAGTAAACATCCGAGACATATTTGTTGAATGAAAAATAACAAATGTGTTCATTCTCATGGGGGACACTACTTCTGAGTGTACACCCTGACCATCCTCCTTCTTCAAAGAACATTACATTTATTCATATACCTACTCTTTGCTACGAAGTCTGATAAAAAGCTGACCTATCCCAGCTCTAGGTTACGCCTGACTGGAATAAAAGCAATCTTTTTCCCTTTCCCAGTTCAAGAAAAGACATATTGGCCGGGCACGGTGGCTCACACCTGTAATCCCAGCGAGGCGGGCGGATCACAAGGTCAGGAGATCGAGACTATCCTGGCTAACACGGTGAAACCCTGTCTCTACTAAAAATACGAAAAATTAGCCAGGCATGGTGGTGAGCTACTCGGGAGGCTGAGGCAGGAGAATGGCCTGAACCTGGGAAGCGGAGCTTGCAGTGAGCCGAGATCACGCCACTGCACTCCAGCCTGGGCGACAGAGTGAGACTCTGTCTAAAAAAAAAAGGTGAAAAAGAAAAGACATATTACCCACTTCTGGCATATTAGAGGAGATCTACTAGGAGAAGATTCTTCAAAAGGTACCCCTGTTCCTTACAGACACTATCTTGTCTGTAAACTACCTGATAGCTGCCACTAGCTTGAGGATTAAGCCTCTACCAAGGTAGAAAGGTGAAGAGGTAGAAAAAACTTGGGTAACATTAAGTTATTAATCCACCAGCCCTGAAGCCTGCTTGACCACTGAACTTACTTTTATTTGACATAATGTCCTTCCCTCATTATTTAACAAGTTGGATTTGGAGTTGCAACCCCAACTACATCTATTTGATAAAATTCCTCTAGTTCTACCTGGCTGGGCATGGTGGCTCATGCCTGTAATGCCACCTTTTGGGAGGCCGAGGTGGGCAGATCATTTGAGGCCAGGAATTCAAGACCAGCCTGTCCAACATAGTGAAACCCCGTCTCTACTAAAAGTACAAAACTTAGCCAGGCATGGTGGCGCATGCCTGTGATCCCAGCTACTCAGGAGGCTGAGGCAGGAGAATTGGTTGAACCCGGGAAGCAGAGGCTGCAGCGAGCTGAGATCGTGTCACTGAACTCCAGTCTGGGCAACAGAGCAAGACCCTGTCACCGAAAAACCAAAAAAATAAAAATAAATAAATAAATGAATAAATAAATAAATAAATTCCTCTAGTTCTGTAAGTTGTGATCAGAACCACAAAGATAGTGGAAGTACTCCAACAACACAAAAGTTATGTGTTATTTTTTTCTTTTAGTCAAACTACTTGGCCTCTAATTCCAAGCATTCTTTAATCACACCTCAGGTTTCACTGAATGACCAGAAATTGGTTGACATATTTAGGTAGGAACCATCCTATGAATGGCAGGTAAAGGACAACCACAAACTTAGACCTTCCAGAAGACATGAAACATTCAATTGCTTTGCGTTTTCCCTAACTACAGGACTAGTGTCAGGAAGAATGCACTGCACTATGACGTTTGTTTTAGGAGTTCCAGCATTCTATAAGGCTTCATAGGTGGTATTTTTCCACCAGGGTCTACACTAAGTGGTTCCATTTGGACCCCATAACAACATGTTATCATCTGCAAAAGAAAAACATTTGGTAAAAAGAATTCTTTGTTCCAACCACCTAAAAGGACTTCCATAAACAATAAAGAAAATAAAAGATTTTAAACAATTGAAAACATTTTTTCCCAAAGCTAAAACACATTGAAAACCTGGTACTAAATCAAGTTCCCAACAGCAGAACAGCTGTAATCACAAAATAACTGCAAAGAATGAGAAAAACATGTAAACAAAATGTCCAGTTTAATATCCAACCAATCTGCTCCTTTAAAAACTATTATTTCAGTCAAATCACCATCATCATGAAAAGAAAATGTCTATAAAGTAGGCAAGCCTCAACAATTAAAATACTAAGGAAGTTAATCAGTTTTTCCTTTTTTTAACCTGTAAGTAACTTATTTTCTAAGAATGCCAATGGTAAAAACAGCCATACGCTTAACGCAATGCATTTATTCAATATGAACGATTTGTTGAATAATGAATATGAAATGAACTTTTATTGAATTATATTTATGTTCTAGATACTCTGCAAAGACCTGGGAAGTAAAGTTAATAATAAGGTAATAAAAAGACAATGCCCTTCCTTCAAAAGTCTACAACACAGTCCACCCCACCCTGTCATCCCTCTTACTCTTATATAACTGCCCTATCTCAGATATGTCATCACCTTCCACCCATATAGCGTAAGCCAAATATGTAAAAGTCATTCTTGACTCTGTATTCTTTTTTTTTTTTTTTTTT
>NW_016819911.1:1448266-1457776 GCF_001698545.2 Rhinopithecus bieti
TTTTTTTTTTTTTTTTTTGAGATGAAGTCTCACTCCGTTGCCCAAGCTGGAGTGCAGTGGCGCTATCTCAGCTCACTGCAACCTCCACTCCCCGGGTTCAAGCGATTTTCCTGCCTCAGCCTCCCAAGTAGCTGGGACTACAGACATGTGCCACCAGGCCCGGCTAATTTTTGTACTTTTAGTGGAGATGGGGTTTCACTATGTTTGCCAGGCTGGTCTTGAATTCGTGATCCGCCCGCCTCGGCCTCCCAAAGTGCTGGGATTACAGGCGTGAGCCACCGCGCCTGGTCGGCTCTTCTCTTTCAACACACAATCCATCAGCAAGCCCCATCAGTGTTAGTTACCATCAACATAAAACTGGAAGTCAACCACTTCTCACCAAATCTACTATTAGGGCCCAACTCCAGGCCACCATCAAATCACTCCTTGACTACAGCAACAGCCATCTAGGTCGTCTCCCTGCTCCACTCTTGCCTCTCTACCTGTTTTCCACAAGGCAGACACAAAGACCTTCTCAAGACATAAATCAAATCTCATCAGTCTCCTGCTCAAATCCCTTCAATGACTTCCTTCTACCACCAGAATAAACCTCGTTATCTAATCTAGAAGTACCTCTCTAATCCTACACACCACTACTGGCCTCTCATCCACTAACCATCAGCCTAACTGGCTTTGTTTCTGTCCTTTGAACAATCTGACTTCATTGTCATCTCTGCTACAATCTGGTTTCTTCACCTAGGTCTTCTTCAGGTGGCTGCTACTCTTATTATTTAGGTCCTACCACAACTTGACAGCCCAGCTAAAGCAGAAACCCACTGCCTAGGCATTTTAGCCTGTTGTTGTTCTGTTTTATTATTTTAACTAAACTTTTTATTGAAGTGTCACACAATTACTGAAAGGTGCATAAACTTTGTGTATACATCTCAACGAATTCTCACAAAGTAAACACAGCCATATAGCTATCACACAGATTAAGAAAGAGTCTCCCCAGATCTCTACTTCTAATCACTACCCTCACAGAGAGGTAACCACAATCCTGATTTGTAATTTCATAGATTAGCTTCACCTGCTGTCAAACTTCAGCTAAAGTGAATCAAACAGATGTACTCCATTTTCTCTAGCTTATTTCACTCAAGGCTTTGTTATTGAGATTCACTCATGTTGCTAAGCATAATAGAAATATACTCATTATAAAATCTTTATAATATTCCATTTTATGATATACCAGAATGTATTTGTCCATTTACTAGTATAAGGACATTTGTGTTACTTCTAGTTTGAGACAACTCCTGATACTGCTGCTAGGTAAGTTCTTGTACAAATCTTTCAATAACGTGTTCTACTTAATATCTGTCTAGTGGAACTGCTGAATCATACTATACGCATATATTCAGCTCTAGTAGACACCACTAGATAGACTTCCAAAGTGATGTGACCAATTTAAAAAACCCAGAAGCAGTATATGAGAGTTTCAGATAATGTTTGCAAACATTTGGCATTGTCTTTTTAATTTTAGTCATTTTGGTGAACATATCATGGCATGTTGTGCTTTTGATTTGCATTTCCCAGAAAACTAATAAAGTTAAGTATCTTTTCATGTTCTTTGGCCATCTGGACATCTTGTATGACATCCTTTTTCAAGTATTTTGCCCATTTTTCTTTTTTTAAAATTGATTTTTATAGTTCTTACTATATTCTGGATACAAATCCTTTTTTCAGAAATGTATTACAAACATCTTATCATCCTCTGTGACTTACTTTTTCATTCTCTTTGTAGTATCTTCTGATAAAGAGTTCTTAATTTTAGTGTTCACCAATTTATCATTTTTCTACTTAAGGTTAGTGTTTATTGTGCTTATTTAAGAAATCTCTGTCTTTAAGTTCATAACTCTTACAAAATTTCTTCGAAAGGTTTATTGCTTTCATCTGGTATGTTTAATTTACAATCATATTAAGTCGATTTTTCATATATGATGTGAATTAGGGGTCAAAATACTATTTTCCATGAGGATATAATTTTGATCTAATACAATCCTTGAAAATGACATCCTTTTCCACTATATCATTAATGTTATTTTTGAGGAAAACAGTTTCTATTTGTCTATTCTCATGACAATTTCAAAGTCCCTTTATAAATCTGGTTGTATAAGTCCTCCAGTTTTGTTTTTTCACTTCAAAGCTGCCTTGATGGCCCCTTAGCTTTTTACATAAATTATAAAATCAATTTCCATACCATTACCCTCCCTGCAAAAGAAAAAAAATTAATAAAAATAAACTTTCCAGGATTTGTATTGAGATTGCATCTTTTTTTAAGTTTTATTTTAGGTTCAGGGACATATGCACAAGTTTCTTATATAGGTAAACTGTGTGTTACAGGGTTTGATATACAGATTATTTTGTGGCTTGGGTAAAAAGCATAGTATACAATAGGTAGTTTTTCAATCCTCTCCCTCCTCAAGTAGGCCCTGATGTCTGTTGTTCCCTTCTTTGTCTCCATGTCTACTCAGTGTTTATCTCACTTAGAAGTGACACATGTGGCATTTGATTTTCTGTTCCTGCATTAGTTCACTTAGGATTATGGACTTCCAGCTCCATCCATGTTGCTGCAAAGGCATGATCTAATTCTTTTTTATGGCTGCATAGTATTCCGTAGTGTACATTTTCTCTATCTAGTCTACCATTGATGGGCACGTAGGCTGATTCCATTACTTTGCTACTGTGAATAGTGCTGTGATGAACATCTGTGTGCATGCATCCTTAACGTAGAATGATTTAAATTCTTATATTAGTCCATTCTAACATTGCAATACAGAAATATCTGAGCCTGGATAATTTATAAAGAAAAGAGATTTAATTGGCTCATGGTTCCACACGCTGTACAGAAAGCATGGTGCTGGCATCTGCTTAGCTTCTGGGGAGGCCTCAGGAAATGTACAATCATGACTGAAGGTGAAAAAGGAGCAGGTACCTCACATGGCCACAGCAGGAGAAAGAGAGAGTAGGAGGAGTTGCTACACACTTTTAAATGACCAGATCTCACAAGAACTCACTCATGAGAACAGTACTAAGAGGATGGTGCTAAACCATTCATGAGAAACTCACCCCCATGATCCAATTACCTCCCACTAGGCCCTATCTCCAATTGGGAAATCACAAATTGACATGATTTGGGTAGGAACATATTTCTAAACTGTATCAATTTCTTTGGGTATATACCCAATAATGGGAATGCTGGGTCAAATGGTACATCTGTTTTTAGTTCATTGAGAAATCACCACACTGGTTTCCACAATGACTGAACTCATTTACATTTCAACCAGCAGTGTATAAGAATTCTCTTTTTTCTACAACCTCACCCCATGTTTTGTTTGTTTTGTTTTGTTTTGTTTACTTTTAGTAATAGCCATTGTGACTGGTGTGGGATGACATCTCATTGTGGTTTTGATTTGCATTTCTCTAATGATTAGTGATGTTGAGCATTTTTTCATATGCTAGTTGGCTATGTGTATGTCCTCTTTTGAAAAGTGTCTGTTCATATCATTAGTCCACCTTTTAATGGGGTTGTTTGGTTTTTGCTTGTTAATTTGTTTAAGTACCTTATACATTCCAGATATTAGAATTGTGTCAGATGTATAGTTAGTAAATATTTTCTCCCCTTCTGTAGGCTGTCTGTTTACATTGTTCATAGTCTCTTTTGTGGTGCAGAAGCTCTTTAGTTTAACTAGGCCCCATTTGTCAATTTTTGTTTTTGATGCAATTGGTTATCACATCTTCGTCATAAAATCTTTGACAGGGCCTATGTCCAGAATGAAATTTCCTAACATTTTTTGTAATAGTTTCAGTAGGAATGGCACCAGCTCTTCTGTATATATCTGGCAGAATCTGACTGTGAATCCATCCGGTCCCGGGCTTTTTCTGGTTGTTAGGCTTTTTATTAGTGATTCAGTTACTGAACTCATTATTGGTCTGTTCAAAGATTCCATTTCTTCCTGGTTCAATCTTGGGACATAATATGTCTCCAGCAATTTATCCATTTCTTCTAGGCTTTCTAATTTGTGTGCATAGAGGTTTTCATAATTGTCTCTGAGGGTGTTTTGTGTTTCTGTGGGGTTGGTGGTAATGTTTCCTTTGTCATTTCTGATTGTGCTAATTTAAATCTTCTCCTTTTTTCCTTATTAGTCTAACTAGTGGTCCATTGATCTCATTTATGCTTTCAGAGAACCAGCTTCTGGACTCTTTGATCTTCTGTATGGTTTTTCACATCTGTTTCCTTCCATTCAAATCTGATTTTTGGTTATTTCTTGTATTCTGCTAGCTTTGGGGTTGGTTTGCTCTTGTTTCTCTAGTTTCTCTAGATGTGATGTTAGGTTGTTCATTTGAGAGCTTTCTAACTTTTTTTTTGAGATGGAGTCTCACTCTGTCACCCAGGCTGGAGTGCAGTGGCATGTTCTCGGCTCACCACAACCGCCGCCTCCTGGGTTCAAGCAATTCTCTTGCCTCTCAGTCTCTCAAATAGCTGGGATTACAGGCACCCACCACCATGTCCAGCTAATATTTGTATTTTTAGTAGACACACGGTTTCACTATGTTGGCCAGACTGTTCTCAAACTCCTGACCTCAAGCGATCCACCTGCCTCGGCCTCCCAAAGTGCTGGGAATACAAGCGTGAGCCACTTTCTAACTTTTTTATTTGAATGTTTAGCACCATAAAGTTCCCTCTTAACACTGCTTTAGCTGTGTGCCCAAGATTCTAGCATATTGTATCTGTGTTTGCATTCATTTCAAAGAATTTCTTGATTTTGGCCTTAATTTCATTGTTTACACAAAAGTTATTCAGAAGCAAGTTGTTTAATTTCCATATAGTCATGTGGCTTTGAGTGATTTTCTTACTGTTAATTTCTACTTGCATTGCACTGCGGTCTGAAAGTGTGTTTACTATGATTTTAGGGTTTTTTTTTTTTTCTTTTTTAATGTGCTGAGGATTGTTTTATGCCTATGTGATCAATTTTAGAGTATGTACCACGTGCAGATGAGAAAAATGTATATTCTGTTGTTTCTGGGTGGAGAGTTCTATAAATGTCTTTTGGGCCTATTTGGTCAAGTGTTGAGTTCAGGTCCCGAACATCACTGACAGTTTTGTCTCAATGATCTATCTAATACTGTCAAGTGGGGAGCTGAAGTCTCCCACTATTATTGTGTGGTTATCTAAGTCTCTTTGTAGATCTAAAAGAACTCATTTTATGAATGTGGATGTTCCTGGTGTTGAGTGTTCTGGTCCACAGGGCTCTCTCAGGTAAGAACCACACTCGGCAGACAGGCCATATCCTTGCCAGGTCAGCCCTACTCTGCTGTCTGAGTGCTTCACAGGGGTGCACCTGCCCACAGAGTTTAGGCAGAAGCAGGACCACTGGGCTGGAAGTTCTAATGGGTGTGGCTCATCTGGCTATGAGAGGTGGAGGAGGGTGAAGTCACCTACCTGCTGTCTGGTTGTTTCTCAGGAAAACAGAAGGTTGTGCCTGCGAGCTAAGTTCACACATAAGTGGGACCACTGACTGGCTGGCAGCTCTATCACATATTGCCTGACTGGCTACCAATGGCAGTGGTGGGTGGGGGCTCCCATCCTGCCATCTGGGTACTTCCAAGGACAGCAGAAAATTGCTGCTGCACCAAGTTCAGGCAGAAGCAGGACCACTGGGTCAGAAGTTGGCACTAAGCCCCATCCAGTGAAGGGGGAGTACAGCAATCTTACTGCTCCCAGGTCCCATGACTGAAGCCTCTGTTAGGGCTACAGTGCCAGTGGTGGTCTGCTCCAGGACCCAAGGCTTATTAAAGTCCCCTTGGACTCAAGAGTTGCCCCTGAAAAACATCCTGACAGCTCTCTGCCTCAGTCCAGAAGCACAATGGCAGGGTGCTGGGGGTACAGGGGATTCTCCCATTCCCAGTCTTGCAGAGGTCCCTATGGGAAGTATGAATACCTCAGGAGGCTCTCATTCACTCACCCTTTCCTATGTCTGAGAGGTTCTCCTGCACTGAACCTCGATAGACTGGTGTCCAGCTTTATTCCTCTCTGCTCTGTCTCCCTGCTGCCTTGATAGACACGCACATGGCTTCTCAGATGACTGGCCTGCAGGGTCAGGATTCACTAGCCCTTTTGTTTCCTTTCTGTCAACAGTGCACATGTGCTGTCTCTAGTCCACCATTTTGGCCCCTCCCCCGAGACTGCATCTTTTGAAATTGGTTGACTTGCACTCTATGACTCAGCGTATAGTTAATTTGGTAAGTGTTCCATGTGTGTTACGTGACCAACTGTCACTGGACACAGTATTCTATACCTGTCCATTAGGTATTTTGTATTAATTGTATTGATTGAATTGTCTATATGTCCTTTCCAGGTTATTTTTTCCTGCTTATTCTATCAGCAATTGAGAAAGTTGTGCTTAAGTCTCCCATTAGGATTATTCATTCGCCTATTTCTACTACTAATTATTTTAGTTTTTGCATTAACATTTGGAACGTATCTATCTTCAAATGTATTGACCCTCTTTATTTCTAGTAAGTTTCTTCCTTAAAGTGCATTTTATCAAATATTAGTAAGGTTAAACCTAATTTCATTCATATTTGCATAATATATTTGTTTCATTCTTTTATTTTCACGCTTTCTGAGCCTTTAAATTTTAAAATTGTTTCTAAAGAGGCATCAGGTTTGTTTGTTGGTCCAATTCATTAACAGTATAAGTCTTTAAATTGAAATACTTAGTCCATTTAAATTTAGCACAATCATTGTAGCACAATTATTGATCTAATTGGGTTTATACTTACCATCTTACTATTTTCTATATGACACAGTTGTCTCTTTCTCCTCATTCCTTGCCTTCTTTTTGGATTAATAAAATGATTTTATCATCCTATTTTCCCTTGTATCAACTTTTAGTTAAAATCACATTTTAGTATCATTTTAGTTAGATAATCTAGTTAGATAAATTTACTTACTAGAAATTTGGAATGCTTTAATTACAGTTACTTCCCTCCAGCCATTCAAATTGTTCTTATTATATAAATTGCATATATTTTTAAACCAACATTATTATTGTTCAATACCAACAATGTTTATGTTTATTCACCAATATGGTTACCCTTTATTGCTTTCACTCCTTTCTGCATTTCCATGTTTCCATCAGGATTCCTTTTCCTTCTCTGTGAAGAGCTCCCTTTACTTTAATATTTCTTCTGGTGCAAGTTAGCTGGTGATAAAGTCTCAGTTTTTGCTTGTTTGAAAACATCTTTATTTGCCTTTAAATTTTGACAACACTACTTATAAATGAAATTTGGAAGATCTCAAGTTTATCTGTTCTGAGGAAAACAGCATCAAATCTTTTGTGTATACATTTAGTTTTATTGTAAAAACAAAAGAAACATGTATGTATTTTTAGGGTTTAAAACTGAGACTCTTCTTTCCTTTCTCAGGAAAGAAAAGTAGAATTTACAAATGAAAAGGGACAAAATTAAAACAGAGAATGTCAATTCTAAGGATCTTACATATTTTGAATGATTTTGCAATCAGTAGAGCTCAAGTCATCACTAGAAGAGAATTCTGTTTTAAAAATATGAGTTCAACTTCAATTACCCATGCACAAGGAGAAGCCATGTTATCAAAATACCCACTTAAAGCCATTATCATTTCTGCTTCTGCTCCATTCTTTCTCCCCTCTTCTTGTAACACTAAATACCAACACATTGGAAATCCATCCTTTCCTGACTTAATTCCATTTTATAAGATTTTTCTTTTTAATTTAACAAGAGAAAGTACATGTACATGATAATGTTAAATGTCCATAATCACAAAAAGACATAGTGTAATCTCTGAATCCTTTAGAAAGAGTAAAATCAAGAATTTTGTGCACTAATGCAAAGGGGATAAGCACCCTCCAGCTTCCAGCAAAGCAAAGGCAGAAAATTTTCTTCTTTCCCACAGTGCATGTTGATGTGTTAGTTCCACATCACTACATTCACGTTTTTTTAAGACAAGAAACTTGGAACAGAAATGGGAAGAGATGTTTTCTCCACTATATTTTGCTCAAGAGTCTCCCACAAAGTAAGTGAGGAACCAGATCAGGAAGAGAGAGAGAAAGAGACCTTATTAGACCAAGGCAACTGAGCACAAAAGGGGAAAAAATAGGAGATGGCAACTGGCTCCCAAAGAATGCAAAATTTCTAAAAGTAAAAAGAGGGTCAGAATCTATCATTATTCCATTAGTCATCTTCTTCTTCAACCTTCCTCCTTCTTCCACATCATCACCATCTTCATCTTCTTCCCCTCTGCCTTCATCTTCTTCATCAAAATATGTTTCAAGTCTTCTTCATCATCATCATGAACATCAGATTCTTCTCCTTCCCCTTCTTTATCTATCATATAACAAGCCAAGCTGTGCTTTAATAGCAGGTTTTTATTTTGTTTCATTTTGAGACAGGGTCTCATTCTGTAGCCCAGGCTGGCACCATCATAACTCACTGACACCTCAACCTTCTTGACTCAAACAATCCTCTCACGTCAACCTCATGAGTAGCTAGGACAACAGGCATGTACCACCATGCCCAGCTAATTTCTTTATTTTTTGTAGAGACAGGGTCTTGCTTTGTTGCAATCTCTTCCTTGAGTCCCATTTAACTTCAGTCAGCATTAAAGATGGGCCACCACGCTACTTGAGATGAAATCTGTTGGTGAGAATTTTATTTTAAAATAAGGTTTTCAGCAAAATAAAATCTTGCTTTGTGGCAAGACACTGTCTCTACAAAAAACAAAGAAATTATGGCTTCAAGCTGTCCCCCCGCCTCAGCCTCTCAAACTGCTGCAATTATTTGCATGAGCCACCATGCCTAGTCCCAAACAGCATCTTTGATGAGCTCTCTTAATTCACCTGTACCTGCATCAGAATCATTGGTGAATCAGGTGAAGAAGGTCTGAGATTTTTCATGCTTCCTCTTCCAGACAGCTTTATTTTACTTCTGACATAATCATTTAATCAAGTCCTTCTCAGATTCCCATTTAACTTTAGTCAACACTGAAGATGGGCCACCACTCTACTTGAGAGGAAATTTGTTGCGAGGAACTTTATTTTAAAATAAGATTTCTCAGCAAAATAAAAATCTATAATACTATTTAATATCTTTAAATTCTGTCACTTTCATTCTAAAGAGATAGCACAGCATCTCTTCACTCATATCTCAAGCAGGGAAGCCACTTGCACATAGTTGATTAACATTACCTCTAAATTTGAAATTCAGGAGATCAACTGCGACCTCTTTTAAATAGTGTGAAGTTTGTTACATTTTTGTTCTACTTTGGAAATTTCCTCACTGGCTTGTTTGTAAAGTCTGTGTATTTCAATTTGTGCAACATCCCTGTGCTTAAATATTTCATATATATATATATAATTTTTTTTACTCTGTTGCCCAGATTGGAGTGCAGTGGCCGGATCTCAGCTCACTGCAAGCTCCACCTCCCAGGTTTAC
>NW_016819911.1:1458259-1478051 GCF_001698545.2 Rhinopithecus bieti
GTGCCTGGCCCCTTTTTTTTTTTTTTTTTTTTTTTGAGATGGAGTCTCACTCTGTCACCCAGGCTGGAGCGCAGTGGCGCGATCTCAGCTCATCGCAACCTCCGCCTCCTGGGTTCACACCATTCTCCTGCCTCAGCCTCCCGTGTAGCTGGGATTACAGGCACCCGTCACCGCGCCCGGCTAATTTTGTATTTTAGTAGAGACAGGGTTTCACCGTGTTAGCCAGGATGGTCTCGATCTCCTGACCTCGTGATCCACCCGTCTCGGCCTCCCAAAGTGCTGGGATTACAGGAGTGAGCCACCGTAGTTTTTTTTTTTTTTTTTTTCCTCCTTTCAGTAAATCCAAAGTAGCAAAGTTTACCTCTGGGTAAGATCTGGAGGTAGTCTTAGTACTCTCATTTGAAGAATGAATGAACACTTACATTTAAGGCTAAGCTGTTAGCCTTAGCCTTAAACTAAAGCTAATTCTTAGACAAATCCAAAGAACCAGTCACACAGTCACATAGAAGTGACTGGAAGAACTAGGTCACATGTGGAAGAGATGGGAAGAACTAGGTCATTTTATTAATGATATTTTTGCCGGGTAAAGCATTCTAGATTGGCAGCTATTTTCTTTTGCACCTTAAAATATTATTCAGTTGTCTACTATCTTTTAATTTTCTGTTAAAAATCAACTATCACTCTTACTGTTGCTTTTATAATGTCTCCTTTTTTTCTAGCTGCTTTTAGGATTGTCTTGGTTTTAAGTAGTTTTACTAAGATATCTGTAGGTGTAACCATCTTTCTACTGACACTGCTTGAGGCTCATACAGCTTCCTCAATTCATCAGATAATGTTTTTTAAAAGTCCTGGAAAATTCTTACCCATTACCCCATCAAAATTGCTTCTGTCCCATTTTCTACCTCCTCTCCTGCTAAGCTAAAAGGTCCTAACATTACAGATATATTAGATATTTTCACTGTCTCACATATCGATTTAGTCTCTGTTTAACTCATTTTTAATATTTTCTACTGACTTCTTTTCCTCTTCATTCATTCTGTCTTTTGCTTTGTCATACCTACTGTGTAATTCACACACTGAGTTCTCTGCTCTGAAATATAAATTTGCTCTAAATATATAAATTTGTCATTTACACATTTCAATTTTTTAGTAAAATTCTCCATCTCTCCCTCTTTTTGTCTCATCTTTTCTTCCATATGCTAGAGTATAACAGTCATGGTTATTACAAAGTCCTCATCTGCCAACTCCAATCAATATTTGAATCATCCTTAAGTCAGTTTCCATTGTCCAGCTTTTATCATTTTTAGTGATACGGTCCTATCTCTTCATGTCTAGTCATTTTTTATAAAATGCTGGATATTATATATTTGAAAGTTTAGAGGATCCAGGTATTATATTTCTCTGGAGTAGATTTACCCTGTTTTCTATCAGGCAGAGCAGAAACTGTTCACCTTAAATGAATCAGGGAGTGAGGTGATTCACAGCGGGGCTTCAGTTGTGGCAAGGCTCAGTCTGTTTCAGTGTACTATATTCCTACTCACAGCCCTACGGTGCTTCCAGTTCAAAGTATAGCATGCACTGAAAGCCTCTCCTCAGCAAGACGAGACCACAGAACACCTTGCTTTTCAGAAGCACGTGGCTTAACTTTATAGTACTCTGCCATGCAGCTTCGTAATTCTGCAAATGTCTTAAGAAGGAGACAGCAACATTTTTTAGTACCTTTGGGTCTCCAATATTGTCGCTTAACACGACAAGATTTCCAGAAGCTCTACCTATTTCTGTGTCCTCAAAGAGTAACCCTCTACACAGGCTGAGCTCAGATTTTCAGCCTCTTGCCTACACCCAGAATCAGCAAAGTCTGACCACTTCCCCAAAAGAAAACAAACTGCAGATTATCAGTTTATCTCTCCAAAATTATCACCTCGCTGGAGCGTTAGTCAAGCTCTAGGACTCCTTGCTTTAACACCCCTTGAAGGCATTAAACCAATTATTTTTATATTTAACCTGTCTTTTGGAGTTGTTATCAGCAGTAATATTGATGTGTTCAAGTTCGTATCAGACAGAAGTTTTCTTGCCCTATTTTATTTTCTTTATACCATATATCACTACCTTTCACTATATTACTTATTAGGGGTGTTTTAATTCTATCTTTGCTACTAAAACATAGGTCCCAGAAGAACAAGGGCTCTACGGCATCCTAGGGGTAGCAATCATACTAGAGACTGTCTGACTGTCTGATAGCCCTCCTCTTTCCATCCCGTGTCATTCACCATGCCTATTTTTGTTTTGTGAAGAATTTCAAATGAGCACATCATTTTTTCTATATGAGAAATGAGAAGAACATAATTCTGTATGTTCTCATAAAGAATCTTTCTTCCCCTTTTTCATATTTCCTTATTTCCTCCTCCATGAGAGAAATAAATTGGAATAAACATACTCTGGGTTTCCTTCATGGTTCCCTCTCTTCAGCTGATTACTGAGACCCTGATAGTCATTGGGTCTGATACTTACTTTGGTTACCATACCTCAGAAAAAAAGCGGGGACCAGAATTTCCTGTGCCCAACCCCCTGCTCCGTAGTAAGCAGACGTACCAGCTGACTCAGGGTGTGCCTTCTACACAGGCTGGAGACCTGTCTCTCTCCTATGTTCTCTGTTATCTTCCATTCCAATTATGCTGCAAAGTGTGTCTGAGTTAGGCCACAATTCGTCACACAGCTGACTGGCAATAGATTCAGAATCTACTTTGCTGACTCAATCTGCCACAGTTGGTACACACTTCAAGATTTAAGAAGCCAGGCATGTAGTCCCCATTCTGGCCTAGGCTCCTAGTCACCAATCCAGCTTTTCTGGAGCTAGGTACTTAGAAAATTATTGCATGCTGTAGGGATAGGAAAACAACAAACTCAGTATCTCCTACTTTATTCTCACAACACAATCAACTCAGAACACTTCTACTACCAAATGTGGTGGGGTTTCCCCCATCACACACCAAGCAAGCAATTCTTTGGTGGATTATTCAGATTATTCAGTACCACACCAGCTGGGTGTCCTCTAATTTAATTCAATCCTGATATTATCTATCTAGAGATAATGTCATATCCCACAGGTTGAAGGCTCAGTCCCATAAGACTGTCCTGCACTAGGCAGTGGCAAGTCCAGGCCTCTGAAACTTTTAACCAACTTGCTATAGACTGGAGTTCCCACGACACTCTCCGCAGGTTCAATTGATTTGCTAGAGAGGCTAAAAGTATTCAGGAGAAAACTTCATTTATGTTTACAGGTATATTACTAAAGGATATTCCAAAGGATACAGGTGAACAGCCAGATGGGAGAGATGCATAGATAGAGAAAAAGGCATAGGTATAAAAGTGATACATAGCTATAAAAGAAGGGACGCAAAGCTTCCATGCCTTCTCCAGGTGCACCACCCTCCAGAAATCTCCATGTGTTCAGTTATCTGGAAACCCTCAGAACACAGTTCTTTTGGGTTTTTATGGAAGCTTCATTACTAGGTATGACTGATATTAGTCACTAATATATCAACCCAACCTTCAGCCACTCTTCTCTCCCTAGAGGTGAGGGGGACCCACGGAGCTGAAAGTTCCAACCCTCTCATCACCTGGTTGTTTTCCCTGGCAAACAGTCCCATCCTGGAGGGTATCAAGGGGACTCCAGCCTCCAGTCATCTCATTAGCATACAAAAAACACTCTTATACTCTAGGGATTCCAAGGATGTTAGGAGCTAAAAGTCAAGGAAGTGGATGAGGACCAAATATAGATTTCATAATATTACACATGCTCATTAATAAAGTAGATATTTTATCTTCATCTGGCTCCTACCTGTTCTTCATTGGTTCAAATTAATAACCAAGGACAAAGAGAGATTATTAACTAAGAACCATCACCAGTGTGTAAGTGAAGAGGGGAGTCAAGGGTTGGAAAAGAAGTTTCCAAAAACAATCCATGTATGTTTTAACTGATAAATGGATGTCTTAAACCCCATCAATAACAGAAGGAGCCCCAACTCATCTGGTATGTACACTTATTTTGAAATAATAATTTGCTATAACTGTAAGAGATTCACAATCATACAAAAACAGCTGCAAATCTTCTGATGATGTCTTTTAATTGCTATATTTTGTGGAGTTTGGGGGGGTTTATTGCTTAAAAAAAGTTTAACACAACAGGTAATGCCCATACACAATAAAAATTTAAAGGTAAAAAGATTATATAGTAATAAAAAAGTCTCCCTCTCTCCTCTATTTCTTGTCACCCATTCCTTTTCCTTAGAGACAGCTATTGTTACCCCTTCACTTATATTTTAGGTACATCAAGCTTTTTTATATATGTCCTCATGTATTTAAATAAATGAGTGACAGATTATGTACAAGCCTCCACCCTTTTTTAAATGTTTAAGTTTTTTGTTTTTATTTCAGTAGCTTTGGGGTACAAGTGGTTTTGGTTACATGGATGAATTCTACAGTGGTGAATTCTGAGATGTTAGTGTACCTGCCAACCAAGCGGTATAGACTGTACCCAATACACAGTCTTTTATTCCTCACCCTCTTCCCACCATGATGGCTATATTTTGAAAACATGTTATTTACCCAGTCCACAAAATCAGAAACTGCCCACAAAAATAAATAAAATCATGATAATTTGATACTCTGGATTTTGTAATATGCAATTATCTAGTAGGTTGTGATGACTAATTACCCTGGTAATACACTAACGTCAGATGTAAAACATAAGAGTTTTCTCATGAATGATCCAGGAGATAGATGTAGGAAAATAAATACACACAAAGCTTTTTAAATGCCATTAAGTCAGGCTGGTGCAGGTGAAGTACATGGGTCTCACAGTGCTCTGTGTATCCCACATTGTGTTACATCTGGAACCCTTACGAGGCCACAGGCCTTTTTAAAAATCAAAGTTTAACCTCTATTTGTTTTGGTTTTGTCCTAATGTTCCTTGTGTTGAGATAAATGCCTTTTTAGCATAAGTTATGGATGACATAATGTATTTAAGTAAAAGAGGCTTAACTTTTTTCTATGAAAATGCCACCCAGAATTCAGATATTTTACTTGAAATTGTAGTTTGTATCTGGTTCTTTAGGATTCTGCACACAGTAAGAGCTGTCTTTCCAGAGGGACCACCCAGTATACTGAACTGTGGCATGGCATATGACTCCACCTGCATCAGATCACACCACTGAACATCCACTGCATCCACAGAAATGTTCAAAGACTAAGAGGCAAATGCAGACTCAGCATGAGTGAGAGGAAAAAGAGAATGAGGCAGAGACCTTGTGATCTCAGAGCAGATGTACAGTTCAAGAATGAATGACTTCACTGGAAATACAGGACAACATCAAGTTTCTGAGAACTTATCAGGCCAGTTTCCACACAAAACCTATTGCAAGCAATCCCAGAGAATCACTTTGCAAATGGAAAGAAAGACCCAGAGCCAACAGAGCAGAGCTGTTTGGAGGATTCCAGCAGCTACTGGCTTCACCAGTAGTCACTTTAGAACAACTAAATAATAGTCAGAACAGGTAGCAAGGAAAATGCACAAACTGTCCTGCATTCCACAGGTGCCAAAACTTAAAGTTATATGCTGGACGCAACAGAGCCAGTGCCTGGAGAAAACATATCTGAATTGCGATTTGAAATATCTAAGAACATATTACAGAAAGAGGATGTCTTGGAGATGTAAAAACAAATAATTATTGAGAGTTTAGCAAGTAGAACATAGGTCATAGGTCATAGAGTGAGTCTGAATTAGTAGAGAATTGAAGGAAATATATCTCAAGCTCCAAACCACCTGGCAAAAAGTAGACAGAAAGACTTCTAATTAAGGTAAGAATGGAATACAATGCAGAAAACTGGGTACATTCCACCAAATTGTCAAACGGAAGCATTTACAGTCAAACACTGGTTCCTAACCTCAAGTTTTGTAATAAGCCTGAGGCCTGAGAAATCCAGAGTTCTTCTGCTTAAGCACTTAATTTTAAAAGAAAGGTAAAAATCAGAGGTGATCAAGAAAGATTAAAGACCCACAATACTCAGTCTATTCAGAGACCTCGCTCAAATCCTGATGGCCAATACAGAAAGTAACTGAGGTACTAGTGAGCGCTCTGAAGCAGTGGGCATCAGTAAGCTCTAAGCTACACCTTTGGACAAAGAGGGAGAGGTGGCAGCAAACACTATCAGTGCTCCCCATGACCCTAAGGTCCCTTCATATACTGTCCCAAGCTCACAGAGGCTCACACCTACCAGGAGGCTCAATCCTGACTGGTACCTCCAAGTTCTTTGATATGAAATGGCTCCCCAGGGGCTCTTGGCCTTGTCCACCAGAGCCATTGGCATCTTAAGCAGAATACAGGTATAAACCGAGAAAGAGTTATGTCACATGGTCTCTCACCTGTCATCATTTTCCAGACACTACCACCAGGTTCTGGTTCATGTTCCATAACCACGACATATGTAACTATTGGCTTGAGAAGGATTATTCATTTGAGAGCTTCATTGTGGTTAGCAACGTAGCTATGGGGCATAGCAGAAATGACTCCCATAACCAATTTAAATTTACTCACCAGAGGAGGGAAGGCTCATTATCTCCCTTTGAAAAGACTCAAACAGTTCCACAAGGGGCAGACATAGTACCAGCAATAGAACCAGTTATTCTCCTGTATCTTGCTCTTTCTGAATCCTAGCACCTCCAAAGCTAAAATAATAATAACAATGATAAAAAAGGACTTTCAATAGTATAACTCAGGGTTTGGAAGCAGCTTGCTCACTCAACATAGTAAGAGATAAGATTAAAGATAGCAAGCAATAACTCCACAATTCTAAAGGTGTTGTTCTTTAAATGTTCCCTCTAGAAGACCTACCACAGAATCTGTCCCTTCCCCTGCCCAGCTGCACAACTGGGCAGAGCAGGGAATGGCTGATATGGTTTTCCTCTGTGTCCCCACCCAAATCTCACCATGAACTGTAATAATCCCCACATGTAAATGGCAGGGCCAGGTGGAGAAAATAAAATCATTGGGGCGGTTTACCCAATACTGTTATCATGGTAGTGAATAAGTCTTACGAGATGTGATGGTTTTATAAACGGGAGTCTCCTGCACAAACTCTCTTGACTACCACCACGTAAAACATGCCTCTGCTTCTCCTTTGCCTTCCACCATGATTGTGAGGCCGTCCCAGCCATGTGGAACTGTGAGACCATTAAACCTCTTTCCTGGCTGGGCATGGTGACTCACACCTGTAATCCTAGAACTTTGGGAGGCCGAAGCCAGCAGATCACTTCAGGTCTGGAATTCAAGACCAGTCTGGCCAACATGGTGGAACCCTGTCTCTATACTAAAAATACAAAAATTAGCTGGGTGTGGTGGCATGCACCTGCAATCCCAGCTACTTGGGAGGCTGAGGCAGGAGAACCTCTTGAACCCAGGAGATGGAGGCTGCAGTGAGCCAAGATCGCACCACTGCACTCCAGCCTAGGTGACAGAGGAAGACTCCTTCTCAAAAAAAAGAAAAAACAAAACAAAAAAAACACAACTCTTTCCTTTATAAATTACTCAGTCTCAGGTATGTCTTTATTAGCAGCATGAGAACAGACTAATACAATGGCTGACAATCCAAAATGAAGAAGAGACCAAGAGGAAAAAGAACCAGAAGGGGAGGGGGAAGGTATACGAACTAAGGGGTTAAATGTATCAGAAGGTCTCAGGTGAAAAAACCAGGCTGGAAGGGAACAGAGACTTTTCATCAATACCCTTTTCTACCTTCTGAATTGTATAACAAGTACAAATATTACTTGTTCAAAACACAGACATAAAGGGTGAAGTAAAATGAAATAGAGAATGGCAATCATGTGAGTGTACCATTACCTGAGCATAAAAATGTATAAAATCAATAGCTCCTTGGGTAGCAGAGTGAGAGAGCTGGAGACAACTAGTGTGAAAACAAAATAATAATGCAAAGACATTAAAGAACCACAGGAATAGATAACGCAAAACTAGATGATGTACTGTGGAACTATCAACTATACAATAGTACAAAAATGATTCTGTTTTATATGCAAGTCTTCCTTTTAAAATAAAAATTATCTGTTTAACGATACCTCATAGCTACACAAAACATTAATGTGATCATCACACTAAAATTTTCAGATAACAAAACAAGTATCAAAACCATTAATAACACATTAAAATTGAATTTATACCCCTTAAATGTATACAAATAAAATTTTAAAAAAGAAAAAAAACCTGTTAAAATGTATTATTTTATCATTTTATGACTTACTAAGTTGTCAGGTTTTTTTGGTCACATAAATGTTTGGTTTCTGAAAACCTTCATAGTAAAAGAATTAACTGCTGAGAAAATTAAGATCTTATAGAAAATAGTGAAAGCCATTAAGATGTTTAAGTTCATAACAGTAAACAAAACAGCAGGCTAAATTCAGGCAATATCAATAACATTTCCCACTTAAATTACAGTGAGGACTATATTATTAATTTCCGTTTTCTATCACTTGTACTGAAGAAACCTTTCAGAATCCTTTCTCAGTCACCTCCACTCCCTACCCCCAGCAGTTTCAATACGGGTGATCCTTAAAAATGCATTTTGCTTACAGATAACACACTGATAGTTTTATGTGTTAGCTTGGATAGGCTATAGCACCCAATTATTTAATCAAATGCTGATATAGGAGTAAAGGTATTTTGTAGATGCGGTTAACATCTAACAATCAAACACTGATATAGGAGTAAAGATATTTTGATTTAATTAAACACTGATATAGGAGTAAAGGTATTTTGTAGATGCAGTTAACACCTACAATCAGTTTACTGTAAGTAAAGGAGATCACCCTCCATAATGTGTGTGGCCCTCATCCATTTAGTCACACCCCTTAAGAGCAAAAACGAAGGTATCCTGGAGAAGAAATTCTGCCTCAAGACCGCAGCATCATCTTTCTGCCTGAAGTTCCAGCCTGAGGACCTGCCCTACAGATTTCAGACTTGCTACTACCACAATAACATAAGATAATACTTTATAATAAACAAACATATACACAATTTCCTTGGTTCTATTTCTCTGAAGACCCTTACTGATACAAGCACAGAGAGACTCTCTATGTGTAGTTCCTTACTGCAGTTTTCCAACCTTTTCTTACTGTGTAATCTCTACCTCCTACATGTATCTCAGCTCTTACCCTCCTCATAGAAACTATCAAATAGCCTTGTGTCACAATGCAATGTTTCAGTCAACAGCGGACTGTATATACAATGGTGGTCTCATATGATTATAATACATTATTTTTATTGTACTATTTCTGTATTTAGATCTTTTTCAATTTCATTTGTTAGAGAAGGGGTCTCCTTCTGTTGCCTAGGCTGGAGTGCAATGACATGATCATAGTTCATTGCAGCCTTGAACTCCTGGGCTCAGGCAATCCTCCCACCTCAACCTCCTGAGTAGCTGGGACTACAGGCATGTCCCAAAAGGCCTAGATAATTTTTTATATTTTTTTTAGAGATTGGGTTGCTATGTCACTCAGGCTGGGCTCCAACCCCTGGCCTCAAGCAATCCTTCTGCCTTAGCCTCCTGAGTAGCTGGAATTAGGCACAAGCCACTGTGCCTGGCTTGCTTAGATATGTTGGATCCATAAATGCTTGCCACTGTCTTCCAACTGCCTCCATTATTCAGTACAGTAACATGCTGTACAGGCTTATAGTCCAGGAGCAATAGGCTATACCATATAGCTTAGGAATACAGTAGGCTATACCATCCAGGCTTGTACAAATATGCTCTACAATGTTCATTTGATGATGCATTTCTTAGAATGAATCCCTGTCATTAAGTAATACATGAATATATAATTCCTAGGACTGCATTTTCCAAATTTTTGTTTCAACAGTCCACACCGCTGCTTTCCTATTTTGATACCTTGGGTACTTTTTCTAATACCTAGAAAAGAACAGCAACAAATATAATTGGCATAAACTAGGATGAAAATTCTCATAACATGCAGATATATACTGGTATATACAGATCACTGCCTAAGCGAAACTTTAGACTGCAAAAGACTGTCTCTAGTGTTACAGCTCCTTAACTATGTATTTTTAAAGGTAAGGTACATTTTAAGGCGGGCCTGTATTACAACATGAAACTGAGATTTGTTTCTATACAATTAGAACTTCAACCACTAAATAAAAAAAATTAAGTATAATCTTATTTACAGAAGTCAAGTTCTAAATTCAGGGCACGCTTATTTTGAAATTCAAACATCACTATACCTGAAAAACTTATTTTTCGATGAGGAACTTCAGATCTCTAAAAGAACTGTCTAGTAAAATATTTCAACAGTTCACTGTTTCTTAAAAAAAAGAAAAGAAAAAAAGCTAAACTTTCTTTAAAAACTAAAACATTTCGGCTGAGCACAGTGGCTCACGCCTGTAATCATAGCACTTTGGGAGGCCAAGGCAGGTAGATCACCTGAGGTCAGAAGTTCAAGACCAGCCTGGCCAATGTGGCAAAACCCCGTCTCGACTAAAAATACAAAATTAGCCAGACATGTTTGCATGTGCCTGTAATCCCAGCTACTCAGGAGACTGAGGCAGGAGAATCGCTTGAACCTGGGGGGCGGAGGTTGCTGTGAGCCGAGATCGCACCATTGCACTCCAGCCTGGGCAACAAGAGCAAATCTCCATCTTAAAAAAAAAAAAAAAAAAAAAAACTAAAACATTTCAATACTTAAATACTTAACTGGAATCAATATCAATTAATGTAGCCTTAAAAATGCATTAAATGGTACAAAAGAAATATATTTTTAACATTAAAATAACAGTCATATCCTCACCTCCCACATCAACCTGTAATCCATATTTTCATCCAAGTCTTCAGGCATTCTCTTCTCTCCAGCAAAGGGCCCGAACTTTTCACCCTGAGTAGCAATGATTATATTGAACAAGGATTAGTACAATAAATCAACATACTAAAATGAACTATTTTTTTCTTCTGGAATGTTTTTCTGCAAATCTTCATGCCCAAAGAAGAGACGCTTTTAAAATATTAACTAATTTACCCAACACAAAATGTTTGTTTACAATCCAACTTAATCTGTTTTTAACCTAAAACGCTAAATCCACAACATAGGAACCAACATAAAAGGGTTACATCATTTACTTTCAAATTCTGACGAGGTATTGGACATTGTATTTCATATGTTTCAATCCTCTTCATAGCCTCTGGCAAGCGATGCTGAAAAAAGCACTGAGTTTTGTCTGACTTGAGAGACAAGCCCACCAGGCAGAAAATCACCTGGTTTCCACAAAAATCATAAATTCATCCATATTCTGGACAAGAAAGAAGTGGGCTTGCCATTCTCAGAGGAAGAGTGTTCATAAATAAACTTTAAATTTGCCTGCCAATCTTTCAAACAGGCAAATGGGCACACTTTAAACCAGGCTTTCTTGAAGCATGTGCTTTGAAGCCCACCTGCACGAGAAACACCAGTGTTATTAGTTTGAGATACAAAATTCTGGTCTCTGTTAAAATCAGAATCTGGAAATGGGCTGTCCTTCAATCTACCCTAAAGGGACTTTTAAGGACATGTTCAATGAGCAAGTAGCACTCTTTTCTCTCTAAAGTGACCAAAGCAGGGACTGCAGAGACATTGGGAATGAGTTGAATTTGTCCAACCAGACGTTTTATTGAAATGTGTGCAGAGGAGACACAGAGCCACTCGTGCTTCTAAACCTGCCTATGACTATTTTTCAGCAGAATCCTACCCTTCACATGGAGGTGATGAAAGAAAAAAAACCAACAAAATCTCTTTTGATGAACATTGTAAGGAGAAAAGATAACCACCAAGGCAATGTTTCAAATATATAAATTACTTAATGAACAACAGAACACCCAACTCCTGAGAATAGTAAAAGTTTAACACTTAAAGGAATTACAAATATTAATAGTTAACCCAGCCCCCCTCCTTTTACAGATGAAGAAAGAGGTCCTGAGAAGCCACAAACACTGGCAGAGCCAGGAAGACCATTTCTTTAATGTTAACTTAGGGGCAGAAAATACCCACAGAGATTCCTCAAATCAAGACTATAATTGCATGTAATTTGAACACAGGCATAGCAAAGAAACAGGGAGACTGTTGACTATTCATAACATTAGAGATACTAACACAAAGGTTAGATAGCCAATTTTAGAGAAGCTAGAAGCCTGCTCTGCAATCCTCTCATGCCTCACTAGTCCCCTCATGCTGAAATAGGTATTCAACATCACACTCAAACACAACGGCCCCAAAGAGGCTTTCTTTACAAAGTAATCACTTCTCTCCTCCAGACAGGACCTAACCAGGATTTGATGGCAGGTAGGAAAAGCTCCACAAGAACAGGGGAGAAAAGTTAACACTTACTGAACTACCATGTGCCACATTCCAAATAAACCTATGTGGGAGTTTCCCCGTTTAACAACTAAGAGATGGGCCTCAGAGTTGAAATAGTTTGCTTGATTAAGGTCAATCAGGTGGCAATGATTAGACATAGTATCAGGAACCAATGGTTTATTCTGAGTGCAGTGCTCAGGCACCATCCACTTCACCAAGCCAACACTCAAAACCCTGACAGACAGCTGCGTGATCCACTGCTGAGGCTGCCTGATGCTACCTCCTCAGCTTTCCATTGACTACAATTTAGCAATGACCTGGGCCATGCAATTGCCCAATGTACACACTCAATATATTCAGTACTGAATTGAAGAAATTGTGAGTTTACGTTAAAGCCAATCTACAAAACAGACCAAAAAATAAGGTGTGTTTTTTGTAATAAATGTGAGGGTTAAATATGAATGAATGTGGTTCAATTTGCAGTCCACTCTGTCATGTATTTAGCCTTTATCAACTATTATAGAAAGTAACAATAATCTAAGTACACACTTTTTTCAAAGTAACTGATCTATCCAAACCAATCAATTCCTCTTTGCAGTACAAATTTGGAGGGGGAAAAAAGTGAATCTATCAATTCAGTAGTGTTTAGAGGACTAAAGAGGAAAGAAGAGAAACTCAAATAAATGCAACGGGATCGGGGAGTTGGGGGTTAGGGGGAAGCCTGCTTCGATGCAGGCCTAGGAAGATTATTAAAGGACTTAAAGCTTGATCCAGTCTGTCACTGATGAACATTTGGGTTGATTCCAAGTCTTTGCTATTGTGAATAGTGCCACAATGAACATACGTGTGTATGTGTCTTTATAGCAGCATGATTTATAATCCTTTGGGTATATACCCAGTAATGGGATGGCTGGGTCATATGGTATTTCCAGTTCTAGATCCTTGAGGAATCGCCATACTGTTTTCCATAATGGTTGAACTAGTTTACAATCCCGCCCAACAGTGTAAAAGTGTTCTTATTTCTCTACATCCTCTCCAGCACCTGTTGTTGCTTCCGACTTTTTAAGATATTTTGCCATTCCAACTGGTGGTCGCACGATGGTATCCTTCAATAGGTGGTTTGTGATTAGCAGTTCTCTGATGGCCAGTGATGAGGACATCATGTTTTTTCTGTCTCTTGTCTTGGTGCTCTGCGCTTAGCACACTGTCTTCATTATGCAGAAATGTCCTCATTAGTGACATCACTTATGCGCGCACTTTTCATGATGGGGTTCTGTTGGTTTCGTCGTGTACAAGTTTTTTGAGCTTTTATTTGTAGTTCTGGATTTACGTTTGACTCTCCGTCTTCGCTCTCGCCTACTGAGTATGATCTAGGCAGGAACGAAATTTTCCTTCCCATCTTCTGTAGGCTTCCCTGTCTACCGCTTCTGATGTCAGCCTTCTTGTTGTCCTTGTCAGAGCTTCTTTAGTTCCATGTAGAGTCCCATTGGTGCAATTTTTGGCTTTTGTTGCCTTGCATGCTATCTTGAGGCTGTTTAGACATGCACAGTCCCTCTGCCTGGGTACTATGTCCACTCCACTCGGACGGCCTCAACGACTCCTGTGAAGTAGGTTAATTACCTTTAGGGTTTTGCAATCTAGGTTTTTTATTGACTTCCTACGGGTCTAACATTTACGTCTCTATTAGGCCATCCTTCCGAATTTAATCAGTTCATATAAGTCTGCAGGCAGTAAGGTGAACGTACAGCACCAGAGTTCATACAGCTTTCTAACTTATAGTGGTGTATGCCCACTTTGCCTGTCACCAATTATTAAATCAGGGAATCCGTTCCCCATTTTGCTTGTTCTCTCACGGCTCTTTGTCAAGAGCATCACAATCCGTGCTTAGACGGCTGGTAGGGTATTCATTTCCTGAGGGACTCCTGTTTTTGCCTTTTGGCTCGTATATTCTTCTGTTCTTTAGCGCTCGCATAGACCTTATCACGGCCTCTTGGTTTATTCTTGCGTTAGCGTTCTTGCTTGACATATTTGCAAGTTCAGTGTCGTACCTGCGATGTTCGTTCCCTGGGGTGCAGCTTCCCAATTGTACGCTAGTTTGATTTAGGGATATATCGATCATTCTGCAATTTGCGAGGCTCTTTTTGTTCTACTTATTTGTAACCTTTGAAAGCAGCTTCTTCCCTTCAATTCCTGTGCGAAGTAAACGTCATTCTGATCAGCTTTGCGATAGGATGAGCTATTTGCGCGATCTCTATTAATTAGCGGATTCCCTGGTTTTCTATGGTAGATAGGCCCCATATCACTGAGCCATGGTGTGTCATGCCATTCCGTCTTGGTGTCCTCTGTTCATCCTTCATCTGAGCAGCTGCTGTGACGTTTGCTTGTCCTCTGAGGGTCCTTTACCATCTCTTGTAGTTGATTCATAGGTTTCCTATTCTCTTTGAGCTAATTTGCTAATGGGCAGTTCATTCAGTGATATTGCTCTCTGTTCTGTCTGTTACTGGTTGATAAGAACACCTGTGATTTTGCACATTGATGTGTATCCTGAGACTTTTGCTGAAGTTGCTTATCAGCTTTACGGAATTTTGGGCTGAGACTCATGGGTTTCTAAATATACAATCATGTCATCTGGCAAACAGGGACATTTGCTTGCTTCTTTTCCTACCTGAAATACCCCTTGAATTTCTTCTCTCCTGTCTGATTGCACAGCCACGAACTTCCAACACTGATGTTGAATAGGAGTGGTGAGAGAGGGCATCCTGTCTTGTGCCAGTTTTTCAAGGGAATGCTTCCAGTTTTGGCCCATTAGCTATGAACTTCGGTTGGTTTGTCCAAATAGTCTTATTATTGTGAGATACGTTTATCAATACCGAACTTTATTGAGCGTTTTTAGCACAGAATCGGCTGTTCGAATTTTGTCAAAGGTGTTTTCTGCCATCTATTTGACGTATAATCCTGTGTTCTCTGTCTTTGGTTCTGTTTATATGCTGGACTAAGTTTATTCATTTAGTGTATAGTTGAACCGAGCCCCTTGCATCCCCAGGGATGAAGACACTTGATCATGCGGTGGAAAGCTTTCTTGATGTGCTGGCTGGATTCGGTTTGCCCATATTTATTGAGGATTTTTGCATCGATGTATCAGTTCAGCGGATAACTCTGGTCTGAAAATTCTCTTTTTGTTGGTTGTGTCTCTGCCCCAGGTTGGTATCAGGATGATGCTGGCGTCATAATGAGTCTAGGCGGACGGATTCCCTCTTTTTTATTGATTGGAACAGTTTCAGCAAGGAAGTACCCAGCGTCCTCCTTATACCCTCTGGTAGCAGATCTCGACTGTGAATCTGGCTCACATGGTCCTCGGACTTTTTTTGGTTTTATAACGGCTATTAATTATTGGCTCCAATTTCAGAGCCTGGCTATTGGTCTATTCAGGGGATTGCCCCTCTTACCTGGTTTAGTCCTTGGGAGCAGTGAATGGTCCAGGAAATTGATCCATTTCTCCCTAGGCTTTTCTAAGTTACTGTGCATAGAGGGTGTTTATAGTATCTCCTGATGGTAAGTTTCGTATTGCTGTGGTTGGTGGTGATATCCCCCTTTTTCATTTTTAGTCTGTGTCTATTTGAGTCTCTCCTCTTTTCTTCTTTATTAGTCCTTGCAGCGTCTAATCAACCCTTCTTGTTGATCTTCTCAAAATAAACAGCTCTCGGATTCACTGTGATTTTTTGGAAGGTTTTTTGTGTTCTACTCTCGCTTCAGTTCTGTCTGATCTTAGGTTATTTCTTGCTTCTGCCTAGCTTCGAACTGCGTTTTCGCTCTTGCTTCTCTAGGTTCTTCCTTTTATTGTGATGTTAGGGTTCAATTTTGGATCTTTCCTAGGCTTTCTCTCTGTGTGGGCATTTAATCTATAAATTTCCCTCTAAACACTCCTTTAAATGCTGTCCCAGAGATTCTGGTATTCGTTCGTACATTTTTTTCAAAGAACATCTTTGAAAATTCAGTGTTTCAAACACTCTTCTTGAAAACTTCAAAAATTTCTGGCTGATTTCCCGATATCATTGGTTTTACTTTTTGTAATAAATCTGCTGAAAATTTCACACTAGCAGATAGGAAAACTGTCTGCTCTTCCATTTTCTTGCTGTCCATTTGTCCCTGCATTAGTGGTATTACCTTTGGTCTGTGATTTATTTGCAAGAACTTTCCTAGGCTTCTTAGCTTCTGTCTCAAGAGTCACCACCTCAAACACTTACAAGTTAGGCAGTAAGTCAACACAACATCAGATACCCAACAATAAACATGTAAATGATACATTAGAGAGTAGCCAGGAGGTAAGGTGGAAAGGGCATGCCACCTAAAAACTTTTTCCACTTCAGTTGAATGTTGCTATATCACCATGTGGACCCAATGTTGCCGGATATATACATTATTTTTAGAGAAGCTACTAACTCAAATTTGTGTGTGAAATCACTGAATTTTTTACATTGGCAATGAATTCCAAGAAGTCAACACTTTGTGCAGGTCAAATAAAATGTGACTTCAAGATAAATTCAGCCTGTACACACCAAACTGTCTGAGTCAAATTCACTTCTCAGACTGATCCAATGTCCAGTCCATAATGCAGCATCTTTGTTTTTATTCAAACTGTTTCTGAATAAAGCAGATAATTAATTCATTCAATCTGCTATTCACTGGACTAGACAGTAACTTTTAATAAACAAAAACTGTATGATTGCAAAAATGTGGGCCATTTTCTCTCATTTTGCTGAATGCTATTAGTAAGTTAAAAACAAGATTCACTGAAGATCTCTCTCTCAGAATTGTGGGGAAAAGCACTATCTTCCAAGCCTCAGTTTCCTTATCTACAAAACTTAGGGATTTAGATTAGTTGATTTCAAGATTCCTTCCAGTTTTTAAATCCCAGTAGAAAGAGCTTCCACAGACCAAATTTAGAACAATTCGAGACTCAAAGGGGACAAAAGGATAACTGATCGAAACACATTAACAAATTTGTAAGTCCATACCATCAGTGAGAGAAAAAAGGAAATTTTTTTAAAATCTCATTTGCTATCATTAGAGGATAAGTTATTATTAAAATTAGTAAAGAAAAGGAAATAAGCATTTGATCCTGCCTTTTCAATAGTAACCACAGTTCAGGATAACCAGACAGCAGAAATTGATGATGAAAAGCTCTTCTTTACAGGAGAATGCTAACTTATAAATAAAAGGGGAGTATCTGAGTTAGCAAATCACCATTTTGAAATCCCTAATAATATTACTGATTTGTCAAGAATTCTCCACAGATACTAAAACCATTAGGCAAAAGGTTGATGGTGAAAACAAATATCCATATAGTAGTAACAGCTCACTGATTACTTGCTAAGAACAAAGGGGAAACAGTACATTCACAATAGAAAAATTACCTTAACCCAATGTTGGCATCAGTAACAGTGGGAAGCCAGACACATTATATGCCCCCTACTATTATGCAGCACAAATAAACCAGCATCACTCCATGATGTATTTTTGCCAGAAATATTTATATCTAACTTCCAGACGGCAGGAATTATAGAAGATAGAGAAACAAGTTAAATAAAGCCCTGGGAATGTAATCAGGTAAATCCAGATGTGAGATACTCTACAACGGGCATGATCTCTTCAGAGACTCACTGTTGTTAAAAAGTAGGGGGGAGGAATTAAAGAGATATTTAATAGACATAACTAAATGTAATATGTAGTCTTTGATCAGATCCTGGTTCAAAAATAAGTATCTATAGAAACATTTTGTAGGCAATTGGAGTAATTTAAATATGGGCTAGCATTAGAAGACATTAGGAAATTACTGTTATTTTTGTTAGATTTGCTAAAACGGCATCATGGCTATTTAGGAGAATGTCCTTATGCTAAAGTATTGAGGGGTGAATTGTCACAATGTCTGTAATTTACTTTGAAATAGTTCAGAAATAAAAAATATACATACAGATGACCTAAATACATTAAAGTGAATCAATCTGCAATTGAGTCATTTATATTTGAAATAATGATGTTTTTCACAGAAGGAGACTGGAGTCCCCACTTAGAACATAATTATGTTTCAATGTTGAACTACTGTGCATGTATGTGCCCTTGCAATACAATTAGACCTTCAATAGTATATTAATGTGTTTATTAAAAGTTCAATGTGAAAAATAACCAATCTTCCTTCCAAACTGTAGGAAGTCTGAGGCAGACTAGTTGCCTCCCTATATCCATTCCGCTTTGTACTAGAACACTGATCGTGTTCAGGGTACTAATATATCCAGGTAAAATACTACATTTATCTTGAAGACAGCGGAGCAAACAACCTGCGAGCAGAAATCATTGTATGGAACTATCACACAAGTTCTTAAATGAAGCTGAGTCAACTGGAGAGTATACCCAATCCTGTTTCTCCCCACCTAGAATATGAGTATGATAGCTGGGGTTGAAGCAGCCATCTTGAGTCCAAGAGAATTGCAAAGACTTCTGCCCTGACATTTTGAGCCACTGAACTAATGGCCACAAACATCTTGTTCCATCTGCCAACTTCCTGTTAGAGGGAGAACAAAAACTCCAAGTTTACTGCAGTTGTCTCTCTTACTCCAGTTGATATAGCAGAGGTCAGGGGAAATAAATGTAGTGGTGCCTATAATAAAACGGAATTCTTCTTTAAGAAATGCATCACTTATGAAATAACACAAAACGGAAATGCAGAGATGTGAAAAAAAAATAATTGTGGGTATATGGTGACCTGAAGGCAGCACCTTTCCCCTTCACCCTCAAACCTAAGTTACTTTCTTCTCTTGAGCAAAACAACTACTACTGGCATCTGTGGGCAGATGGGTGCAAGTGAAGGCTTAGGTTCTGACAGACAACTGGTGCGAGGTGTTCTCTCCAGTGGACTTGGTAATAAAGTAGAAGACAGCAGAGTAACCAGGGACAAGGGCTGAAAACCAGGGAATCCCAAAAAGAATTTGAAAGTCAGAGATGGAGGGGGCCACAACCTACAATTTTTCCTGCTCTTGACACCCAGGAAAGTACAAGGAGACCAGAAAGCTGACTGACAGGGAACTGACAGCCTATCTGCCAGTGCAGGCCCACTGAAGAGAGACCCATTTGCTTTCTACCACCTGCAGGACTGAAGCCACAGAGGACTATTCAATAACCAGTCTTGAGCTCCAGTGAGTTAACCAAGGGATATAGCCCATACAAAGGAGCAGAGCTGCTAGAAAGAGGAAGGCAGAAAAATGAGACCCATGCTCTGTGTTCTGCAGCAGACAGAATACCTCAACTAAAGGGAATACCTGAATTACCTAAGAAAATTTAAGGAGATTCAAATACAGCACTAGAGAGAAAAAAAAAAAAAAAAAAAAAAAA
>NW_016819911.1:1478496-1498838 GCF_001698545.2 Rhinopithecus bieti
AAAAAAAAAAAAAAACTGTTAAGAGTTAAAATCCATTAACTTAAAGATATTTATCTTTAGAGAATGAATTGAAAGAAAACGACAAGAATCAAATTCAAAAAAAAAATTCTCAAGTGAAAACTATGGACAGATAAAAATATGATATTTATAATCAAATTCAAAACAAAACCTCAAGTTAAAACCATGGACAGATAAAAATATGATATTTAGAGAATAGATCCAGGAAACCTTACATACAAAAACATAACTCCACAGTATTTTTTTAAAGGGATGAGAAATGTATTAGTCTATTCTCACACTGCTATAAAGAACTTCCCTAAGTCTGGGTAATTTATAAAGGAAAGAGGTTTAATTGGCTCACAGTTCCACATTGCTGAGGGAGGCCTCAGGAAACTTAGAATCATGGTGCAAGGCAAAGGAGAAGCAGGCACCTTCTTCACAGGGCTGCAGGACAGAGTGAGTGCAAGCAGGGGAAATGCTTTGTATCAACTGCATTGTATCAAAAAGACACCTGCATATGTAGTTTATCACAGCACAATTCACAATTATAAAGATACAGAATCAACCTAAGTGCCCATCAGCCTATGAGTTGATAAAAGAAAATGTGGTATATATACACAATGGAATACTACTCAGCCATAAAAAATAACAAAATAATGCCTCTGGCAGCAGCTTGGATCTAGCTGGAGGCCATTATTCTAAGTGAAGTAACTCAGGAATGGAAAGTCAAATACCATATGTTCTCACTTCCAAATGGGAGCTAAGCTGTGGGTACACAAAGGCATACAGAGTGGTATAATGAACACTGGACACTCAGAAGAGATAGGCTAGGAGGGGTGTCCAAACTCCATATTGGATATAATATACATTACTCAGTGAGGGGTACACCAAAATCTCAAACTTCACCACTATACAATTCATCCATGTAACCAAAAACCACTTGTACCCCTAAAGCTATTGAAATAAAAAATACATAAAAGTTCAGTTTCCACCAAGAAGGTTAGTAGGAGTATCACTACTATCCTAACAATGAGAATGATAAACTGCAAAATCATAACTTTTCTTAAGGAGAGCACTAGCTTACCTGTGGCCAGTGTCCTCCTCTATCCACCATCCAAACAAGTAAAAAATCAACTAACATTTTAACAACTTGCTAAAGGAGGAATGTGAGACAGCATGAAGGTATAGAACTACGGCAAGCCCCAGACCCATGCTCACAGGCATGCTCACATTCTTTTCCAAGGACCTCCTCATGTGAGAGAGGTTTGGGAACAGATGGGAAAACAAAGAGAGACTTCCTCAGTGGTGCTGGCATGCAAGAGTGGAACAGCAGCTGCTGCAAGAATGGCATGACAGTGTACACCTCCTGTCCTGACCTTTTTCTCATATCAGAAGAAAGCCTTTAGCTACTGCAAGAAAAGCAGCAAACTATGTCATCCCCAGGATGACCCCAGTAAAGATCCACCGCTGTGGGGAGAAGGTCAGGAAACAGTACAGGCTCAAGCACTTAGACCACAACCATCAAAGGACCCCTACCACTGGGGAAGGGACAAGAAATATTCACCTACAAAAGACCAACCACTGACACAAGGCAAAAGATTAGCTCTCCTGGGGAAGAGGAACAGGCATATTGAGAAAGCCCAACTCCCAGGGCCCAGGCAGAGAAAGCCTTTATAAGAGGGAGAATGGAACAAGACAACAGAGACCCTTCTCCCATACCCCTCACCATCAGCTCACCCCACACCAAAAAATAACACAGCGAAGTCCATTGTGGGAAGAAGAACAACAGCAGGGCAGAAGTGCAGATAAAGGCTGAGAAAATTCATTGCCAGAAGACAAGAGATGTAAGAAATGTTAAATGAAGTTCTTCAGCATTCAGAATATGATACCAGACAGAAACTTAGTTCAAAATAAATAAATGCGCCAGGCACAGTGGTTCACGCCTGTAATCCCAGCACTTTGGGAGGCCGAGGTGGGCAAATCACTTGAGATCAGGAGTTCGAGATCAGCCTGGCCAACATGGTAAAACCCTACTAAAAATATAAAAATTAGCCACGTGTGGTGGTAGGTGCCTGTAATCACAGCTACTCAGGAGGTTGAGGCAGGAGAATAGCTTGAACCTGGGAGACAAAGGTTGCAGTGAGCTGAGATCGCGCCTCTGCACTTTAGCCTGGACAACAGAGCAAGACTCTGTCGAATAAATAAATAAATAAATAAATAAACAAATAAATAAATAAATGTATGTACGTAATGGTAAAAAGTGAAGGTACATAACAAAGACAATTTGTCTTCGTTTTAATTGCTCTAAAAGATCACTGATGATCTAAAGAAACAAGAGTAAAAATGTACTGTAAGATTTATAACATGTAACATAAAATGTGTGACATTTTAAAGAATGGGAAGGAGGAATTGCATTATACAATTGTATCTCACTTTGACATATCCCCTTGCTGTATAACAGACATCTCAAAAACAACATGCCTTAAACTGAAACCCTGATCTGCCCTCTTCAAACCTGCTCTGCCCACAACCTTCCCCATCTCAGTTGCTGGCCGACAATCCAATCCTTCCAATTCCTCAGGCTAAAATCCTTGGAATCATCCTGAATCCTTCCCATTCTTTCACACTTCACATCCAATCCTATCAGCATGTTCTATTACCCCTACACTACCAAAGTAGCCACTATCTTGGTCGAAACTGTCATCACCTCTCACATGGATTACTGCAGTAGAATCCTAACTCTCCCAGTTTACACACTTGTCCTGTGGCAAACTATTCTCAACAGAACAGCCAGAGTCATGCTTGATAAACAGGCAAACTATTCTCAACAGAACAGCCTGAGTCATGCTTGATAAACCTATGTCACTCCTTTGCTCAAAACTTGGCAGTGCCTTCTCCTTTCACTCAAAGTAAAAGCCAAAGGCTTTGCAGTGGCCTAAAGGGCTCTAAGCAGTGGATCTTCCCCTAACACTCATCCCTTCACTAGCCCTCTGACCTCCTCAACTACCTGCCCGCTTGTTCACTCCATTCCAGCCACACTGACCACCTTGTTCTTGGACCACAACAGGCAAACTCCTGTCTTAGGTCCTTTACTGTAGCTGCCCTTCTGCACTTAGAATGCTCTTCCCGCAGATATATGTTTGGCTAATTTCCTACCACCCTTCAAATAATTGCCCAAATCTCTCCTGTTTAGTGAGGATTAACTGACCCATCTAACATTTATAACATCCCACACACATACCCACACACCGTTTCTGCCAAGTCAACCATACCTAGCTCTTCTTCTTTTTCCTATAATGCTTATCATATTTAACATAGTATAAAAGTTATACTTTTATAACTGATAGGTCTGTCTGATAGGTCTGTTATTTTGTGTCTTCCCTCATTGGAATGCAAGCTCCCCAAGAGCCAGAATACCTATTTTCTTCACTATTGTACCCCTAAGTGAATAGTATAGATCTTGGCATATACAGTGATAAAGATTTGTTAAATGAATGTGTAAAACAAGACCTAAATAAATACAAATTACGGCACATCCACAGCATAGACTATATTCAGACATAAAAAAAAAAAACAGAGCCAAGGTAGGTAACTTAAAGGAATTTCTACAAGATACCATGGAATGAAAAATGTGAGATGATGAAGTGAGTTTACTCTTTTTTCTTATTTTTGTAAACTCATCTTTTTTTAAAAGTGTGCATGTGTTTGTATATTTGTGAATATAGCATTTTATCAGAATAGAGAAAAAAACATTTTTAAGGAAAAGGGTATATGGAATGACCTGAGTTCAAATTTTCATTAATCCACTTATGATTGATATAATCTTCCTCAACATCAGCTCTCTCATCTATAAAACAGGGATACTAACAGCCCCTTGCAGGCTTACCACAGGACTTCACTAAAAACTGTGTAAAGCATCTAGTGACTGTTGTCTCTGTCACTCGCTCTTCTGCCACTAGTAACTAAAACAGTGCCTAAAAACTGCCATAGTTCAATAAATATTTGTTGAATTCATTGTAGCTGCCATTATCACAAAAAAAAAAACATAGTTTTGGAGAAAATGTAATAGTAGTTACATCATTTAAAAAAATGTTTAACACCACCAGGAAATACAAAGCTGCCTTGAGTCACTAAGGAGAAGTGTGAATGTGTGAAAACAGGGAAGAGACAGCATATATGGCAGGCTTCATGATTACATTTCTTCAATAATGTTTCCAGATAAGTTATCATCAGCCACCAGGAAACGTAAGCAAACATTGGCTGGCAGATTTTTAGCCCTAGGATATAAATCCATGTTTCTTCAGACAAGTCACCTTCTACGCTGATCAACACAACACCTCATCCTACAAAGTCTGGTCTTCCTGTATTAACATTTATGCATGGTGATTTTTCCTCTACAGGTTTTTATTTACTTATCTGTTTCAGCTTTTTTCTCTCTTTGATTTTTTTTTAACTTTGTAAAATTTGACTTTTGTTTTAAAATCTTACTATATTTTTACAAACTCACCTTTAAGCCTTTACTTCAGGTATGTATTTATTTATTTATTTTTACTTAGGATTTTACCTCACCAAATGATCTTAGTATAAATCCTTCAGTAAGAATCAAGGTGTGTGTCTTGGTTTGGAAAGGAGGGAGTTGGAACTGTGGAAGGCATAGGAATCTGAGAGGTAACTGTGAGCTGTAAGACTCCCTACAAGTCTCTGGGCTTCAGTGTTCTCACCTGTAAAAGGAGGATGTGCCAATTAGATGACGTCTGTTAACTTAGCAAAAAAATTACAAGATATAATTTTACAAAAGCAGAGGTGGAGACAATACTTTATTTCTCCTAAAAAGTTACAGCCTGCCAAGTGGCCATCCCACAGGCTGGGAAGCATGCCTCTGGCCAAAGCCCAGAGACAGACCCTTTGAAGCAGGAAGAGCTTTACACTGAACAGGTTGGCTCTCTGCATGTCTCTTCCCAGAGAATCTCCTGGCTGGCTCAGCGATTTCAGCTCTCTGCTCAGATGTCATTTCCCCTGAGAAGCCTTCCCTGCTAGCCCTCCTAAAGTAGACCCACCCCTCATTTACTCTTTAATGCCTCATCCTGTTTATTTCCTGCAATTAATTTAACACATGCCTCAATCATTTTGGTAATTTTCCATTTTCTACTTGTTTACTGCCTATCTCCCCACACAAGAGAGCAAGCTCCTTGAAGAAAAAGACCTTGTCTGTCTTGCTCACCTGTGTATCCTCAGGGCGTTGTACAGTACCTGCCACATATGAATGATTAAATGACTGAAAGTCAGAGAAGAAAAACCTACATCCTAAAATATCTAAAGGGAAAGAAAGCTGCAAGTAGTATTTTTCCACCTTAATCTTTCCCTTAAAATCACATAATCTGAGAGCTTGAAACTTTCCACTTTGCAGTTGCAGGCACAATGTCAAAAAGACCACCCACTGGTGGTCAATCATATAAGCAAGCTAGGAAAAAAAATGGTCATGAAACAAAAAATGTAATGTAGTAAGGTGTTTGCTTAACTTTAAATTTTTATTGGATGCATACTTAATTTATGAGTTTTGAGTAACTAATATTAATTTTAATCTGCATAATACTTTGCAACCTAAAATGCCACATTTTCACTGAAGCATTCAACTGTGCTCCTGAGAAAACACAGCAAGCATTAGACAGGGTCTGGCACACAGCATGCAAAAAGTTTCAATTTTATTATTTTTCCTTATTCTGATTATTAGCAAATCACAATGTGTAAAAGTGTGAATGAACTCAGGTCTCCTTTTTCTTCTCAAAAGCTTTCTAACTGACTCTTTTCCTTTTCTTGAATTGTCACTATAGAGATTTTTACACTGGGAAAAAAAAATTAGAGGCAACAGACCAGCAAAAAAGGATAATTGCCAAGGAAAAAACTAGTAGGACTAAGGTAAAGCCAGGGAATTAGGTGATTCTGCTGCAAAGACACCACCACTCTAGGAAGCACTGCACGAAAAGGGGTAGGACTAGAGAAGGATTAAGGGGTCCCACCGGCAAGAAAATCCCATCTCAACCTGGTGAATGTAATGTGGGTGGGGTTTCTAGCAAGATTTCCCAACCTCAGTCTGGATTAGATTCTCTGAATTTGAAATCAACAGATGGCTTGAATTGCAATCACTTTCTAAAACAGGAGTGTTATACAAGCAGATGTGTTATAAAAGTGTAGCAAAACATCTGTAATTTCCAACACATGTATTAAAAGTGGTATCTTCCAAAGTTTGTTTAGAATAGAGAGCATGAAAACCTTTAAGTAAGGTCCTTGATGTAGCTGCTGATAAATCTCTCTTCTCAGGTCCCTTGATTTATGGCCAGAATTAGGTCTAGTACAAGGTAACTTGGAAAATACCTAAGAATCGAGGGACCGTTTGCCTTCCACAAGCATGTAAGGGATGCATTGATACTCAGCTGCAGCCTTACAATTCAGCTAAAGTCTGCTATTTGGCTTTAGCCTTGTCTTTGTCCTCAGATTTTGGAAGGAAAAGGAACTGAAGCTTGCTTTAGGGTCAGTTCTGAGATCAACAAACCTGTCCATGACCTTGTGACTGAATATTTTGGGATCATAACTAAATGTCAATAATAGTCTGGATTCATAGCAAACATCTGTATATTCACTTTGAAATATAGGGAAGCATTCTAAATGTGATCTGGATGAAAATCTCTATGTGTTTTATATATTAAAGTTAAACTGGCCAAGAAAAGATAAGTATCATTGCAATAGTAAAGTGATGCAATAATATATGATGATTTTGGAAGCTGTTCATTTCATCGCATGCCCAAAAATAAAATACTTACAAAGAATCAAATATATGAAAAAATACGCTGAAATTAATAAAAATCTCAAAAGAAAGGAGGTTGGCCAGCTGTTTCTAAAAACCTATATGGTAATATAAGGAAACAACAAGGATTATGTAATAATTCTAATCTTTGTAGAGTTGTTTGGTATAGTACTATTCATAACATTAAATAAAATGATTTTTAAGAACTGTGTTTAATTTTTAAAGTAATTACATTTAAGCCAGAAACCTTTAAGGAAGGTCTGAGAATTTTTCACAACTTTTAAGAATGAATTAAAAGCAGAATTTGAACTCTGTACAGAAGTCATTTGGTGATGGTTGTATTTGGCCTTCAAAAAATGTTGATTTTAACATTTGGCCATTTGGCAACTATTCAATACATCTCTAATTCAGATAAAGTATTTATTCCTGTTTTTAACATTTGAACATTCTCCCCAACTCCCATTTGAAAAAATAAATAAGTGGTTTATTTTTTCCAATTTTGCCCTGAAGGATGACTGGAGATCATGTTGTCAATGAAGCCCTTTTTTGGAGATCAGTAGCACTTTCTACTACTCTTCACCAGCTCTTTAGGTCAGAGGCTAAGGGGAGGGGGTTAAATGCAGATGAAAGACACCCTAGTGTCTCTGACTGCATCCTCTGAACCTCTTGTTAACATACCTTACCTGAACAAGCCTGTTGTTGCCCAAACCTCCATCTTACAAAATATCTACTAAGAAAAGGGGACGAGGGAGGCTAGGACGACTCTAACAAGTTATAATATTATAAGATCAAATCCAAAGAGCTGGACTGTTCCTGTGGCCTCTCTTCCTAGGCCTTTGCTTTCAACATCCAACACTTCCAGGCCCTTCCTGTATGAACGGAGCAATGTGCTTCCTCTCACCACATGCCTGTAACTTTCTGGCTGGAGAGATCGAACCGATGTTGGAGACAAATCCAAAAAAAAAAAAAATCAGAGAAAAAAGGTACAGACATTCAAAGATCATCTGGTTGGCACCTCCCTGAAGGCACATATAACACATTCCAGGAGGGAAGGAAATGCTGGGTTAATGAATGAGGTTCTACGGCCTGTGTGGAGCGGCGCTCTTGGCTGTTCTTCCCATCCCCGCATGGAAAGTTAGGGGTTTCTAGTCACATTAATTCATCCTAAAGTAAAAGAGGCGGCGGCGGAGCACCGTGCGCGAGGGGGAAGACTCCCGCCCACGCGTGCCTTTGCCAACGCAAAGACGCAGCTCACACCCGTAACCGAGGAAGAGGGAGGCTCCTGCCGCGCTCACTTCCTGCGGGAGAGAGGAAAGACATCTTGCAGCAGGGAGGCCGGTGGCAGTTCCGCCCCTGGACCGGCCGGCAGCGGAGCGCGCCCCGCCGCCACCTACGTGGCGCTGCCTGCTCGGGTGGCGCAGCGAGTAAAGGCCACCCGCCCCACGCGCGCCGCCCCGCCCGGCTCCCGCCGTCCCGCGCGAACGCCCCGGCCCGGGCCGCAAGGGCGACAGCGCTTGGGAAGCCCGCCCCCGCCCGCCCCGGCCCTGCGGCAGGGCGACTCCGGGAGGCGCAGGGCGCGCGAGGTGCAGGGGCGCGCAGGCCGCCGCCGGGTCACCCACCTTTCGCACTCTGCGGGCCGTGTAGAGCCCCATCCCGTCCTGAACCCGGGAGGACTTCAGGGAGAACCTGTCCGGCACGTACATGCCCAGCATTTTCCCGGCCGCGGCGGCCACCGCCTCTCTCAACACCGGCGCTCAGCGCCCGGCAGGCGACACATCGAAATTTGGGGTGCCAGGGTAGAGGGGAGAAGCCGGCAGGGAAGGAGGAAATGGAGTTTTCCTCCCAGAATCCCCACCTCCCTGCCGATTCCAGGATCCCCCGCGGCTCAGCCCCTCCTAGTCCCGGGTCGGGCTCGGCCCGGATCCGTTGCTGCCATTCCTGCTGCGGGGGCGCTGGGGGCGCGAGCCTGGGCGCTGCGGGCGCCAGGACGCCGCTCGCTGATTGGCCCGAAGTTGGCTGCTCGGACCCGCGCCCGAGCGCGAAGCCCATAGCAGGGCTGACCCCGGGGCCTCAAACCCGGAGGCCCACGAGCTACGCGGGCCGTCAGCACCCCTAGCCCCGGCGCGGCGGCGTGCGTTCCCGCCTTTGTCCAGCTCTGGGTGTTCGAACCTTGCCCCGCTGAACCATTACTTCAGGTAGGGAAGTCTCGCTTGCTTCTCTTCAGATGCAAAACGAAATGGACCTTCACACAGCTGGGGCATCCTCCAAAACAACTTTATCAAGTTCTGACTCTGAAAACCAGCTTATTGCCGACTACTGAGAACGAACCCTGCGGTCTAGGAAATTTCCGTGCTTCTCACATTTGAGTTACGCATCCTTGCTGTTTTTCACGTTTGTTGCAGAAGCTAGAACTTAATAAGGGATGGCGAAGTATGTTGATTAACGTACGGAGAAATATGTTGCAAACAATTTAATGTTTAAAGCACTAGAAACTAGATATGTTATGGTAACATAACCTCTGGGAAGTTCTTATACTTCTCAAGGTACAGTATTGCTGAGACTTCCCTTGCTTGATAATCATTAGACCTATTACGGATTTTCAGACATACGGAAGTGGATTTGTGGGAGACAGGAGGGGACACCCAAACAATAGAATCTGGTGCCACAACAATGAAATAAAGTCACAAATGTTTTCTAGTGTTTTAATAAGCTATTAGGCTGTGCAGTGTGCCCAGGACCTTTAAAAGCCTGTTTCATCCTTCAAGGTGAGCCTGGGGTCATCTACTCATTTCTCTTGATATGGTAATTATCTACTCTAGGGTCTTGTCTTGGAAACCATTTGATGTTGTTAATTGATGTTCTCATAAACCATTAAAAGCACACACAAAGTCTGACAAAATTATAGACTACACACACACCACAGAAACGATTCCTGTTTCTGCAAGAAACCCTTGGAACATAGACAGTTCCCAAGTAGAATTTTTTTTTTTTTTTTAGACGGGGCCTAGCTATGTCTCCCAGGCTGATCTTGATCTTGAACTCCTGGGCTCAAGGGATCCTCCGGCGTTGGCCTCCTGAAGTGCTGGGATTACACACTTGAGCTACCAAACCCAGCCCCTATGTAGATTTTGATTCAAGTTTGGAAAAAGGTTTAAAAAGCAAGAACAAAAGGCATTATGGGAAAAAAAACCATGTAATGTCAATATTCGGAGACTTTAAGGAACATAGTAAATGATTACATGATCCTCTTTCTAAGAAATACAAGTTTAGCTTTCACGGCAGGGAGAGGAACACTTAGCCACTCTGTGAGTTTTTATACCTTTGACTTGCCACAGAAGATCTTTAACTTCTCTAGGGGAAAATAAATCAATAAAAACAAAAACTCTCTTTTGGGAGAATTTGGAGTTCCATGGCCTTGAAACGTAGTAGGTGTTCAGTAAATATGTCTTGAATGAAAGTCACTTCTGAGGGTGACCTGAGATGTTCCAAAATTATATGGTGAGCCTAGAATTTACTTGGCTTTTTGTTGTGCCTCACAAGGAACCGGACTAAGTAGGTTTTCCAGGGGTCGTTTGAACCAGGGCTGAAACCAAGCCAGACCAGATCCACACTGGGCCCAGCTGGAACCAGACCACAGTCCAGAAGGTGGGGCCCTGGCATTTTCCTGGAGCATCCAGCTCTTTGTCAAACACAGGCTTCCAGCCACCCTCAAGCCATACAGGGCTCTCAGTCAAATGCTATGCCACTGTCTCTTTGGGCGTGAGAATTTCCACAGCTTTTGATCACTTGGAGAGGAAAACGTGTTTTTTGGTTTTAGTCTGAATCAGTCCTTATTTAGGGATCCTTATTTAGTCATATCTCTCAAATATTGGTATGCATGCTGTCTTTCCGGGGAGCAAGGCTGCAGCCTTGAGAATGCCCCTCTCTGAATGTAGGCATCTTTACTAATTAGAAAATGGTAAAAGTATATAAATAAAATTTAAAAGATAAATCTGAAATCAATAAGATGAGAAACTTTCCAGATATTTTATGAAGCTTGATCAGATATTTTTGTTACAATTGACACACTCAGTATATTTCATTAAAGCATGCAATGTTCTTTTTTATTTATTTAATGGAGTGTTCTGAAGATCTACTAACTAAAACATGGAAACTAGCAATAAAAAGTTCTTAAAATAATAAGTTCCATTACAGCACATAAAAGGATACATGTTTGCCAAATCAAAATGCACAATATTGACCGGATATTTGATTTTGAAGCCTATAAGACAGTGGTAGTACAATGAGTCATTTCTCAAAACTTTAAAAGCTAGTAAGTGACCTTTCAATATTATCTTTGAAAACGGGAAATTAAAAGTCTGCTTTATATCAAGAGTTTAAATCCAGTCTTTAAAAAAATAAATAAGAAAATCAAAAAATTGATATTAAAGTACTACCATGCACCTGATTTACTTATTCTAGAAAATATTGCACTGTCTTGACACACAAGAAATTATTCAAAATACTTTCAAATTTGCTTTTGGGGGAATTTTCTTCATTGATAAAGCAAGCTCTAGTTATTGCATTTAAACGTATATAGTTGAGTGGGCCTTGTTTTTAGGGAAGGCTTTAATTATGACTGTATATTAATTAATTATTTTACCATACTGTCAGTATTTACACATACTGTCGAACTCTTTTAATTGTGTCTTGGTTATTGATGACTGATTCCAAGCACCATGGTAGACTAAAAGCCTGATTGATAGAAAAAATAATAATAATAATAACCTGAAACGTATTTGTCTTCAGTTACCAGAGAACCGGAGGGCTTTTGTAATAATTGAATATAAAACCAAGTTTCCAGAGCAGAAAAGAATAAAGATTTAGTTGGTATGATTAAAAACAAATTTGTTAAAATAAAATGCAGGGTAAGAGTGTCAGATTCTTGCTCTTAAAACATCTAGCCTCAGCATTGATTCTACAATAGCAACGGCACCATGAAAAGATGTCCCCGAAACCTGAAAAGTGTGAACATTAAATTTTTCTTAATGTCTTGATTTTTAGAAAGGTACCGTACACTTGTATGTAGTACCAAAAAAATTCATAAAATTTTTTAACTAGAAGAAAACTGAAGATTATTGTGACTAAATTGAGTAACATTATGCTACAGTTTGGATGTGTCCCTCAGAAGTTAACATGTAGGAAATTTAATTCCCAAAGAAGCAGTGTTGGGAGGCAAGGCCTAACAAGAGGTGATTGGTCATGAAGGCAGAGCCATCATAAATGAATTAATGTCATTATCACAGGAGAGGGTTAGTTCTCTAGAAAGTGGGTTGTTATGAAAGTAAGCTCAACCCCATTTCCTCTTTATGTCTCTAGAGCTTGCTTCTGTCTTCTGTCCTTCTGCCAAGACATAACCCTTGTCAGATGCCAGTGGTAGGCTCTTGAACTTCTCAGACACCAGAACTGTGAGCCAAATACTTTTTTTCTTTTTTTCAAGACTAGCAACTAGGTCTTGCTTCGTCTCCAGGCTGGAGTGCAGTGGTATAATCATAGCTCTCTGCAGCCTCCAACTCCTGGCTTTCCAGTTCTCCAGCTTCAGTCTCCCAAGTAGCTGGGACTATAGGTGCATATCACTGTGCTCAGCTATTTATTTTATTTTATTTTATTTTGTTTTATTTTATTTTATTGGTATAGATGGAGTCTCACTTTGTTTCCCAGGCCGGTCTCAAACCCCTGGCTTCAAGTGATCCTCCAGTCTCGGCCTTCCAAAGTTCTGGGATTATAAGCATGAGTCACCATGCCAGGTCTCAAATTTCTTTTCTTTATAATTTAACCAATCTGTGGTATTCTGTTATAGGAGAAGAGAACAGACTAAGACAGAAAATTGGTACCAAGAAGTGGAGTTATTGCTGTTACAAATACTTGAAATTGTGCAAGCAGCTTTGGAATTGGGTAATGAGTAGAGGCTGCAAGAATTTGGAGTAGCAAACAAGAAAAGGTACATACTGCCATGAACAAAGCATGAAGGACAATTCTGATGAAGGGAAAAAGATCCCAGAATTAGGGAAAGTCTAAATCTTCCTAAAAATTAATTAGGGATTATCACCAGAATGTTGAGAAAAATATGGACAGTAACAGCCTTTCTGACAAGTTCCAGAAAAAAATGGGGAACAAGGTATTGGAAACTGGAATAAAGACCATTCTTGTTATAAGATAGCAAAGATCATGGCTGAATGATGCCCATATCCTAAGACTTTATGGAATGCAGAACCTAAAAGTGATGAACTAGGATATATGGTGGAAGAAATATCGAAGCAGTGACCCAATCAGACTTCTGTGCTACTTTTAACTACATACAGTGAGATATGAGAGCAAAGGTTTTAACTAATTAAAAGGGAAGCAGAGTGAAAAGATTTGGAAAATTTGTATCTTGGCCAGATAAAGACTGAAAAAGCCTGTTCACGAGAGAATACTAAGGGTGTGGCCAGTGCCCATTTGTTAAAGAGGTTAATATGAATAAAGGGAGCCAGGTGCTACTCATCAAGATACTGAGAAAAGATCCTGAAAGCATTTCAGAGTTCTTCCAGGCTAACCCTCCCAACACAGATCCAATGTTGTAGGAGGGCAGAATGGTTTTGAGCAATGGGTCCTGGGTGCCCTCCATGGGTTTGCTGCCCAGAGCCACCTCAGGTCTCTGCTCCACCCATTTCATTACAGTGTTCCTCAGACACCCTAGGTATGACTTGACCTGTCACTCCAGAAGATTCAAGTGGCAAATCTTAGTGGCTTCCACATGATGTTAAGTCTGCAGGTGTCCAGAATGCAAGAGCTGTAGGTGCATGGTTTTCTCCATCTAGATTTCAAAGGATATTGCAGACAGCCTTTGGTGGCCCAGACAGAGACTTGTCACAGGGCAGAGTTGCCAAAGAGAGCCCCCACCAGGGCAATGCCTAATGAAGCTGTGGAAGTGGGACTGCCACCAAGACCCCAGAACTATAGAGTTGACATCATCAACCCAAGAGAGCTGAGTCATGGGCTGAGCCCAGCAAAGCTGTGGGGCTGTGGCTAACCAAGGTCATGGTGGCCCAATCCCTACATCAGTGTGCTCAGGACATGGGACATGGAGTCAAAGGAGATTGTTCTCTGGCTTTATGACATAATGCTCTCTGTTGGGTTTTGGGCTTACTTGGGACCTCTTATTTCTTCTTGCCTATTTATCCCTTTTGGAATGAGAATTTCTGTCTAATGCCTGTCTCACCATTGTATTTTGGAAATAGATTTTACAGGCCCACATCTGGAAGGAATTTGCTTCAAGGTGAATCATGCTGTGAGTCTCATCCATATCTGATTTAGATGAGACTTTGGACTTTAGATTTTTGAGTTGATGCTGGAATTAGTTAAGGCTTTGGGGGCTACTGGGATGGAGTGAATGTATTTTGCACTGTGAAAATTATATAAATTTGGGGGGCCATGGGTTGGATGCTATGGTTTGAATATTTCATGTGTTGGAAAGTTAATTTTCAATGCAATGATGTTGGCAGGTGGGGCCTAATAAGAGATGAATTGGGCCATGAGGGCAGATCCCTCATGAATGGATTAATGTCATTATCCTAATAAGTGGGTTACTTTTTCTGAGGGTGAATTATTATAAAAGTGAGTTTGGTCAATTTGCTGTCTGTCTCACATGCTTGCTTTTACCTTCTACCCTTCTACCATGGGACAACCTTCACCAGATGCCAGTGCCATGCTTAGACTTCCCAGCCTCCAGAATTATGAGCCAAATGAAGTTATTTTCATTATAAATTACCCAGGTTACAGCAACAAAACATGAACTAAGACACATTATTTTTAAAAAGCTGAAGGATAAATTAGTATCTCACCCAACGGGCAGTACTATTCATGGAGCAGAGTACGGAAAATTAACAGAAATCCAAAGAAATGTGAAAGAAACCAAGGTTAAGGTTCCAGGTACTGAGTGTCTAGTACATACCAGCAAGCAGACTAGGTTCTTTGTATCTATTATCTTAAAGCCCTAGCAGCCTTACCAAAGTTCCAACAAGAAGAAAGTGGAAGCTTCCTGTGATGGAGCCTATAGGACCGCTTTGGTGAAGCATATACTCAGCAGGGATTCTAGAAGAAGGTTGTGGTCAGCTGAGAAGTTCCCATGAGATAAGTGCTATCCAATAGAACAAAAACACCTTAAATATATTTACAGTGGACCCTTGAACAACACAAGGGTTACAGATGCCAACATCCATGCAGTGAAAAATATGAGTATAACTTTTGACCCTTCAAAACATAATTACTAATAGCCTACTGTTGACCAGAAGCCTTATTAAAAACAATTAACACATTTTCTGTGTTATACATGTTATATATTGAATTATTATAATAAAGTAAGATAGATAAAATGTTATTAAGGAACAGGAAGAGAAAACATATTTCCATTGGAAGTGGATCACGATAAAGCTCATTTTCATTGCCTTCACATCCAGTAGGCTGAGGAGAAGGAAGAGAAGGGGTTGGTCTTTCTGTCTCAGGGGTGGTAGGAGTGGAAGAAATTCCATGTATATGGACCTATGCAATTCAAACTCATGTTTTTCAAGGATGAACTGTGTGTCTGTGTGTATGTGTGTGTGTGTGTGTGTGTGTGAGAGAGAGAGAGAGAGAGAGAGAGACAGAGAGAGAGAGAGGAAATGCCTTTAATATCAGCTTCCAATTAAGACAACTTCTGACCATAGAGCCCTAAAAAATACATTCTTTCAAAACTTATTGTCAGATTTCAGCTGGGACAAATAGCAAATATTTCTAGAAGTATTGAACTCCTTTTTTTGTCTTCTTTTTTTTTAAATAAACCAAAGGTATCTCTCAGGTGACTCAGAACTGAAACCAATAAACCTTTTATGACTTAATCATGGATGCCAAAGATGTTCTCAAAATAAGGCGCAAAAAGATATAACCCTCCCATGATCCAGAACCATTCTCAAAGATAGCCAAAAGAAACAGAGACACATATAACACCCCCACACCCAAGAGCTAGCAATAGTCAGTGTATTAGCCAAAAAGGGATGCAATCCACATTTCTGCCTGGCCATATTCTTGGGGCCTCCATCCTGAAGTTGGCTGCCTACAATGCAAACCCAATAACTCATGTACCTCTGACAGGCAGAAAGTCAAGCCAAGTTTTCAGAGGGAAAAAAACAAGACAAATAGGAAAGCAATAGCTGTTTCTGAGAGAGAAAAGATCAGTAACTAATGGGTACCCCAAACCAAATTTAACTAGAATCGCTATCTCAATATCCAAACAAGCAATTCATCTGCTAATCTAAATTTGGAAAGGAAGGAATGAGGAGAAATTTCTACCTTCATCTCTCAACTAGGCATTTCAGATAGAGATCTGAGAGAGGTGACCTTGGTAAGAATTCTTACCTCTCTCCAGCACTTGTCATTTTTCCCAGGATCTCATCTGCAGGTTCCAGAACCAGTGGGGTGTCTCAGCCATCTCCTTCTGGCCACCAGAAACTGGGGAATGAAAAATTATGTGTTCCTTGCTCATCCCTGAAGCCCCTATAACAAAAGACCAATTATTAAGAAAGACAGACAAGTTTATTTAATAACTTTTATGTGACACAGGAGACTTCATCAGGAAATGACTCAAATAAACAGGTAAACTTGCGTGTTTTTTTTTTTCTCTTTATTTATTTTTTTTTGCGTGTTTTTTATGCTAGTTTTCATGAAGAAGTGGACAGTTGTGAAGAAATATAATTGGACAAAGGGGGTATGAACTAACGGTGATAAACTTGGGGACTTAGCAAGGCCTGTGTGTTCAGATTCTTTGTGTCCATGTGTCTTCAGAGATAAGGATGTTCTTTTCCTCCAGATATAGGGAGTGTACCTCTGAAATGAGGATCTTATAACCTTTTTCCAGGGAAGATTAGAGAACCCCTCCTAAGTTTCATGACCTGCTTCAAGAGAGAAGGGTGAGGGAGGATCAAATAATGACCTTCTTGTTTGTGCAGTTTCCTCAAATACCCAAGTGCCATATTTTGGGGTTGTATGTCCTGTACTTCATCACCTGTAAAGTAATTTTATTAGCCTCATTTTACACACAAGGAAACTAAATCTTAGAGAGATTATTAATCTCGTTAGTCAATTTCATATATTCATGAAATGATAGGGATGATTCAAGCCCAGGAGTGGCTGATTTCAACATCCTGACCCCTTGGTTCTATATCCTGCCTACTCTGTCCTGACCACTTTCCGGTTATACTTCCCATGGAGCTTAGCAGTGGCTCTAGGACAGGTAGAACTTTCCGTTTCTCTCTCTCTCCCCATTTCCCTCCAACTCCCCCTCCCATTTTTCCTCTACACCTTGGCAGAAAATTTGATTGGCCAAGCTCTTTGTTTTTGTCAGTACAAACAATAAACAGTAAAAAAGAATAAAATGGTTGATCTGTGGTCAGTTCAACTTTGGTCTAGTCAACTGTGTCTAAGAGAAGACAGTTTCTCCAGGGACATATTTCATCTGGGAGGGGCTCTAAGGTAGGACCCTGCCTTTCCAGAAAGTTTCTCTTACTCTAGCAGCTATTTTGAGGCTTGACCAATTTATAACCACAGCCTAGCTCATCCATAAATTTTTACTTCACAGAAATGATAACATTAAAAAACATCAGTAATTAATCAAAAAGCAATACCAAATATTTGTCAGAACCTCCCAATTTGTTCCATTTGTTTTTCTTTGCCCTTGTTAAAACACAATGGCAACTTCAAAGCTAAAGTATTTTAAAAACAAAGAGCAGAGTAGGGAGGACTCTTATTAGTTTAAGCGATCATTTTCTATAAACTCTCTGAAATTATGTAGAAAAAGTAACAATAATGATATAATACTAATTATTTAGCATAACAGTAAAACCCATCTTTTTCCTTGGAAAATGATATTTCAAATAAACATTACATTTAAGTGCTGATGGATTGGTGACCTCTCAATAAAAGGGGGCATTTATACCACAAATGACCGATTATCCCCTACTGAATTAGGATCACATAAGGCCTTCTCTCTACCAACTGTTTATTTCTTCTTTTGCTTGGCAGCTTGAAGTTTCAGGTAGTATTTTATCAGAAAGGTAAGTTTCTAACTCCATCCTGTTATGCTGAGTGTGAAATCATAGTAAATTAACCTTGTTTGAAGATCATTAATTTTAGAATTCCTCCCTGTTGTTTCCAATTGTAACTGGACACCATATTAATATGTCTTTACATATGAATCAATAATTTTTTTAACTTCTTCAAGAAGTTCAAGACAATATTTATTGACATTGGTGTTCTGTGTTTTTAAAAGGTTTTTTTTTTTTTTTTTTTTAATTGGGCAACAGTAGAGTAATGTCACTTATTTCTAACACAGCAGCAAAATTTTCTATTGCTGAAACAGGTCTGTAGATTTCAAGTTTTTATATCCAACCCTAATTATGAAGTAAAGTATTTAAATTGTGTATGTGGCTGAAATAAGAAGCAATATATAATTTTGAAAGTGACTAGTACTGTTTGCCCTGAAGGTAATTTAAATCCTTTATTATAAGAAACTTGCCAACATATGGAAAACCAAATTGGAAGACTTCTGGCTGTGTGACAGGTGTATTCCCTGGAGAAAAGATACAAAATAATAATAATAATCAAATACATAAAAATAACAGATTCTCTTACATGATTGAGTCAAATGTTTTCTCCATGAGTTAGAATCTAGCCAGCCTTCGCATTGTTGTTCTCTGTGTAAGGAGTTCAGTTATTATATGTCTGTTTTTATTAAAGACAACTATGCAACTGTAATGAAAAAAATTGGCATCAGGCTGATCTCTGAAATCACAAGTTCTGAACTTTTCTGCAAAATTTTACCATAAGGAACTTTAGACCAGAAGGAAGCAAAAAGACTTTTTTAAAAATATTTGCATAGGCCATACCAGAGTCTGTGCTAAATTATATAGGCTACCCACAAAAATGGTTTCTTGAAACGTCTTCCTCCGAATACAACTACTAAAATAGACTCTACTGCTCCTAAGGGGAATTCCCATATATTAAGAGTGCTTCCCAGTCTCAGCTGGAGTGATGAGGAGCCCTGGAAACAGTGGAGATTTTGGAATCAGGGAGTATGAGTTTTAAATCACAGATCTGAGATGTATTAACATGAGACGGCGGGAAAGGCTAATAGCCACTCTGAGGTGCTAATTCCCTACCTAGGTAATGAAGATGATAATGCCTGTTTTGCAGAGCCCCAGGCACAAAACCTGTTCAAACTAAATGGATGTTATTGTTATTATTACCATGGATTAGAACTATGTTTCATAGCTGTACTTCAATGTTCTTCACCAAGCCATCTGAGTTTTGCTATACAGAAGTGAATCTATTACTTAGTATTGTGGCACATGGCAGCCTTCAATCATCCCTCCAGGGCAAGAATGATGTCTTTAATATCTACATGAAGCAGACTATGAGCCAGTGATACTTTCAGAGAGATAACCAGTTTCCCAAAAATTTCTAGCAAGAGCTTGTAGGAAATGGTTTTTGTTTTTTGTTTTTTGTTTTCTGGGCTTATACATCACTTGTGTCTCCAAAGGATGTATAAGTTTAATAGTAGTTAAATTGTGTTAAACGTATTTTGTCATTTTGAAGTTCCTGATTATACTCCAAATTTACTTAAAACTGTGTAAGAAGTTGTTTAATTTTTTAATTCAAATTATGTGGTATCTGGCCAGACATGGTGGCTCATGCCTGTAATCTCAGTTCTTTGGGAGGCTAAGGTGGAAGGATCACCTGAGGAAAGGAGTTTGAGACCAATCTGGACAATACATTGAGATCCTGTCTCTACAGTGTTCTTTAAAAAACAAAACAAAACAAAAAACAGCCAAGTATGATAGTGCACTGTAGTCCCAGCTAGTTGGGAAACTAAGGCAAGGAGCTCACTTGAGCCCAGAAGTTCAAGGCTGTAGTGAGCCATAATCACACCACTGTACTCTAGCCTGGGCAATAGAACAAGACACTATCTCAAAATAAATAAAATAAAATAAAACATGGTATCTGTATAAAAATAAACCTTTAAGACAATAATGTATTCCTGAAAAGTACATATAGAATTCCTAATTGCGCACCAAGCACAAAGAATAAGCAACACTACTTATCAGATTTCACAAATACAAGGGTACATGAAAATATTCCTATAATTGAAACTACTTCAGGGTAGGCAAGAAAGACAGGGGAGCCTGTTTCATGTGTTTCAAAGAATGGGCCAGGCATGGTGGCTCAAGCTTGTAATGCCTGTACTTTGGGAGGCCGAGGCAGGCGGATCACGAGGTCAGGAGATGGAGACCATCCTGGCTAACACGGTGAAACCCCGTCTCTACTGAAAATACAAAAAATTAGCTGGGCGCAGTGGCGGGAGCCTGTAGTCCTAGCTACTCGGGAGGCTGAGGCAGGAGAATGGTGTGAACCCGGGAGGCAGAGCTTGCAGTGAGCCAAGATCGTGCCACTGCACTCTAGCCTGGGCGACAGAGTGAGACTCCGTCTCAAA
>NW_016819911.1:1499087-1551120 GCF_001698545.2 Rhinopithecus bieti
AAAAAAAAAAAAAAAAAAAAAAAAAAGAATGTGTCATGCAGTCCATATTACTGCTCAATTGGAAGTAGGGTAAATTTGGGCGTAGGGGTGGGGAGAAATTATTTGTAACAAGGAGGCTTTAACAGCACTTCTGTCACGATAGCATTTACCTACTAATAAGAGAACACAGATATTGAGCAGTCAGACTGGAGACAGAGCACTGTAGTCCTGCATAGCAATACAAACATCTTGCAGACCTCACAGCAAAGAAGCAAGGCCTTCTAAGCATCAACTGATAAAACTCAGCATTAACATATTGCATTTGAGCAAGTGCATAAGCAAAGACAGATTCTTTAGCAAGTTTCCAGAAGGTAGAAGTTGACATGACATCTTAACCTGAAATGAGAATTTTAAGGATGTGTTAAACACGGAGGCCGAGGCGGGCAGATCACATGAGGTCAGGAGTTTGAAACCAACCTGGCCAACATGGTCTATCTCTACAAAAAATACAAAAAACTAGCCAGGTGTCATGGCGGGCACCTGTAATCCCAGCATCCTAGGAAGCTAAGGCAGGAGAATCGCTTGAACTTGGGAGTCGGAGTTTGCAGTGAGCCAAGATCACGCCACTGCACTCCAGCCTGGGCGACAGGGCGAGACTCCATCTCGGAAAAATAGAAAAAGAAAGGACTTAAACATGATAGACACAGAAAAAGACCCAAAGGGCCAGAATTGCTTATCTGTACTTAAGGTTAGGAAATGGGGAAACATGGGACAAGACACATGTCCGTGTAGTAAATTGTACACATAGCGATTTATAAATCATTATGTGGAATAAAGTGCAAATTGCTCTCACTGAGAGCATGGGTAATATCATCTCAAACAAATCATTCACTAGGTGTTTAAAAAGTTCCTCCAAAACTAATTCAATGTCAATAGAATTGAATGACCTCTGTGTTTGCCACCAAAATTATGGTGCTTAGAGTGGGCAATTCGCAATAAACAGCATCCCTTGTAGGATTCTGTATACATGAGTTTGAATTTTGCCTGGGTATACTATGTTATCTAATATTTAGAAAAGGTCATTAAAAACACCAAAAAATGAAATCTTTAAAATCTTTATAATAATTTTTACACAATGAGAATGTAGAGATGAAACAATATGAGTTAATCTTAAATTTATTTAGTTAATTTGTTTTGGATTCCTGAGTCCAGTATTTCACATACATTCCTCCCTTCTTTCCCCCCATTTCCTTTCCCTTTTCCTGCCAGTCTCCTGAAGCTCCACTGTTAATATATGCTGTAAAAAATATTTCACATGCAATTGCAGTGCTTCTCAACTTTCAAGCTCAGTAGGGGGAAATGTGGAGGTGTTCAATTCTCCAGTTTTACTTTTTTTACATGGGAAATGAAAGTCGAAATCTGAAAAGTAGCAACTTGCAGTAAAACATTATTTTTCTTTTATTCCCAATATGTCTCAGTGACATCAAGTTCAAATACTTTATTACACATAATTCCAACCAATTTAAATGCCCAAATTCTCAATAAAATATGAATTGGGGAAAGTCAATATCTTTGCAAATGTGATTTTAAATTTTGCCCTCAGATAGTCTGGCTACATTTCCACTGTCTTCAGTGGGATTTATAAAAAAAAAGAGATCTGAGAAGAGAATTTGATCCATGAAATGTAAAATTACTGTAGAGCAGGAAGGGTAGGTAAAATATTTCTTATGCTTATGACATATGGTAGCTGTGAACTTTTAAAAGGGAAGACATTACAAAACTTAGAATTAATCCCAGCACTTTGGGAGGCCGAGACGGGCAGATCACGAGGTCAGGAGATCGAGACCATCCTGGCTAACATGGTGAAACCCCGTCTCTACTAAAATACAAAAAACTAGCCAGGCGAGGTGGAGGCGCCTGTAGTCCCAGCTACTCGGGAGGCTGAGGCAGGAGAATGGCGTGAACCCGGGAGGCGGAGCTTGCAGTGAGCTGAGATCTGGCCACTGCACTCCAGCCTGGGTGACAGAGCGAGACTCCATCTCAAAAAAAAAAACAACTTAGAATTAGTATCAAAAATAAGCTGTTAATTTATCTAACTTTGGAGACTTTTAGCTTATTTTAAAGAATATACCTAATAACACTTTATTTATTCAAAAATATTTATTCATACCAACATCATTTTTTCCAAAGGATAAATATTGTCTAGCCCAACACTATTTCATATGACATTTAGTTCTAATGTAAAACCTGAAAATGCTCCAAGTACTGCCTAAGGTATAGTATAAAAGAAGCATTTTGATCCATGGAATATATTTAGTTACAAGCAAAAGATCCTAACACTGTTTCTAAGAAAAATAGAGACAAATAGATAATTAAAGCAGAAAAACTAACTTTAATTTTTTTACTAAATTCATGAGTCAAAAGTTTATTTTAGACCTTTAGAGACACAACCTCAATATGTTTAATTATTCTGATTTTCCTACTCTAGAAACAGTTCTGCCAGCATCTGTACTTAAAATACGGACTCCCTGTTTGCCAATTGCCTTTGATTTAGATTCATTCGATTCTTGTTTTGCCTCTGTCCATATGGCTAGCACTAATTATAGTTTAGACCCTAAAGCCCCACATCTATTACAATATTTATATTTCCCTACTCTAGCATCTTTTTGCTTGAATGCACTGTCAGCATCACTGATAGATTAATAGTTCTAAAATATTATCTTGACAATCCTTTTTTCTAGCAACTTGAGTAAGTCCACATACCTACTGGGTATTCCTAAATCCTTATTCTGAAGTCAAAAAGCTGTTCACAGTCCAGTTCCATCCTACTCCTCCTACCCTAACTCCTATCATTCTTTTAGAATCCCTCATTCAATCAAACTCATTTGTTCTGTCTTCCCTCATCATACCTGGCTCAATGCCATACTTACATTTCACCCATTGCCTGAAATGTCTTCTCTATTGTTTTCTTCTTATTTACCTGGTACTATCCTCCACAGTATGATCTATGCTTCATCTTTTCCATGAAACTATTTCTGGCTACCATCGTTGGAAGTGACCTCTCTTGCTTTTATATATCCATAGTTTCTGTTGTCCATTCATTCATTTGGCACCTAACCATCACTATCTTATTATACTTTGTTACATATTGAAAGAGGAACAGAACACACAGCTTAAAAGGAAATGATAATCAGATTTGTGTGAGTCATCTGATTAGCCATACTGAAACAGTAAAGCAATGAAGCAAAATCTTAAAACTGATAGCCAATAAAGGAAAAGAAAACTGAACCTAGAATTTTATATCCAACGAAACTATCATGCACACCCAAAATCATATGATGACATTATCAAATATACATGGATCCACAATATTTATTACTCAAAAACTCTCTGAAAGAAACCAAAAGATGAAAACAAGCAAGAAGAAAAATAAAACTAGGTTGAAGCAATGATATAATGAACAATGATAACCAAAAAATAAGTAAATTTACATAATTATGGGTTGCAAAACTTCAAATATTTTCAAATATCTTTTAATATGTCACTCTTGACCTTTAATTCTAGATATTATTGATGTGGAAAGTGAGAGGTTTAAGTCTGTTTGGAAGATGTAAAGGGAAGCAGAGGTACATAAAAGACATGTTGATATTTGGGAGCTTCATTTGAACCATTAGCTTTATAACTTGCCAGAGAAAAAGTTTAGGTGCAATATGTTAAAATTTTTAGGATACAATGAAGAAGTAGAAAAGAGAAAAAAATAGGTAGGGAAGGAGAATAATAAAGATAAAATACAAAATAAAAGAAAAAGTCAAAACATAGAAATAATTGCAATCAATGCAGCTGGTTTTTAAATAATCTATATGAAATAGAAGCAGCCTAGATGTTCATCAAAGGATGAATGGTAAACTCAATGTGGTGTATACATACCTTAAAAAGAAAGGAAATCCTGTCACATAGTAAAACATGGATGAACCTTGAGGACATTATGCTAAGTGAAATAAGCCAGTCACAAAAAGACAAATACTGTATGATTCTACTTACATGAGGTATGTAAAGTAGTCAGATTCCTAGAAAGAAAAAGTAGAATTGTGGTTACCTGCAGCTAAAAGTAGGGGAAAATGTGGAATTATTTTTTAATGGGTATAGAGTTTAATCTTGCAAGATGGAAAAGTTCTGGAAATCTGTTGCACAACAACATAAATATACTCAGCACTACTTAACTGCACACTTAAAAACGGCTAAGATGGCAAATTTTATGTTATATATTATTTACTATAATTATAAACTTTTGAAGTATTTAAAACAATCTATAAAAGACAGAGTCACTGATTGAGTTTTAACAACGAAGGCCAAAGCGTAGCCTTGTAAAGCACAAGTATTGAAACAGAGCTTGTGTTGCAAGGGCCTAAGAGCTAAACTGGCAAGACTGTATATTAATCTTAAAACAAAACAAAAAAAAAAACCTGAAATTATATCACACAGACTGAACATATTGAACAGAGCGATAAAACTGAAAATCAATAGTAATCAAATATTTAGGGCTTATCAAAAAAAAAAAAATACCAAACAAAACCTGCAGGGTAGCTGCAAAGTGATAATTAGTTGGAATGGTATACAGCCTTGACTATTAATTTTAAAAAGGGATTGAAATAAATGAACTATATCTTGTAATCAAGAAGCAAGAAAGGGAAAAACAAAAATTAATCAAAGTATGAGGAAGAACACAATACTAATAAAAGTATAAAGTAAGAAAACAGAAAAACTAGAATAAAATTGATTATAATAATAGATGGTATCTGAAAAAATCTAACAAAATAGACAAATTTAGGGCAATTACATGTCATTAAAATGCGAACTTACAACTATTAGATATAAGGTAAGTAAAGGGGAGACATTACTAATTTAAAAAGGTTTGCAAAGTTATGAGATTTTAATTAGCACCATCTAATTTTCTACCAATGGATTTGGACATGTCATCTACATAATTGGATAACTTCTCCAGGATGATATAAATTAGCGAAACTGGTACAAGAAGTATTAGAAAACCACCCAATAGAACAACAATAAAGTTCAACAGGTCATTAAAAACGTATCTATACAGAAGTTGTCAGACTCAAGACAGATTTAAGATAAAGGAGCAAATAGTCTCCCTTTTATGTAAACACATCAGAATTTAGAAAAATATTAAATCTAATCAACTAATCTCACAGCCTTCAATATCTTGATAACACAAATGGACAATAACACTACAAGAAAAGAAATATAATTCAGTTTCACTTTTGAACATGAATACAACAGTATCCTAAATAATACATTAATATGTTAGCAAATGGAATCCAACAAGATATTAAAAGAAAATGCGTGGCCAGGTGTGGTGGCTCACGCCTGTAATCCCAGCATTTGGGAGGCTGAGGCGAGTGGGTTGCCTGAGTGCAGAAGTTGGAGACCAGCCTGGGCAACTTTTTGAGACCCCTTCTCTACAAAAATGCAAAAATTAGTCGGGCATGGTGTTGTGTGCCTGTAGTCCCAGTGACTCGAAAAGCTAAGGTGTAGAATTACTTGAGCTCAGGAGGCAAAGGTTCCAGTGATCACACCACTGCGTTCCACCCTGGGTGACAGAGCTAGATCTTGCCCCCGGACCCAAAAAAAGAAAAAAAAAAAGCATAATAATATGACATATTTATAGGCTACAAGGGTAATTCAGTATTAGAAAACTCATCATTTTAATTCCCTGCATTAACAAATTTACAGAAAGAAAACTTTTTATCTAAATAGATGCTCCCAATTTTCCAAATAAAAGTCAATACCCATTAATCTTTATATATATAGTAGCCCCTCCTCATCTGTGGGTTCGCTTTCTGCAGTTTTTGTTACATGCAGTCAACCAAGGTTGAAAGATATTAAATTAAAAATTCCAGAAGTAAACAATGTATAACTTTCCAATTGCATGCCTTTCTGGTAATGTGATGAAATCGGATGCCATCCTGCTCTGCCCAGCCCAGATGTGAATCATTCCCTTGTCCAGTGGATCCACACTGTATATTGTGCCTACCCATTAGTCACTTAGTAGTCATCTTGGTTATTGGATCCAGCGGCAAGTGCTTGTGTTCAAACACTCTTATGTTCCTTAGTAATGGTCCCAACATGCAAGAGCAGTGATGATAGCTTACGGTTATAATTGTTTTATTTTATTCTTAGCTGTTGTTAGTGTCTTACTGTGCCTAATTTATAAATTAAACTTTATCATAGATATGTATGTGTGTGTATATGTGTGTGTGCGCGCATGTGTGAGTGTGTATACACAAATTAGAACTCAGAGGAAATATTCTTAATCTGAAAATGAGTATAAGCAGGAAATCTGAAGCAGAGATCATACCTGAGGGTCACATGTTAGCATAATTATTAAGAGCTCAATTTCGAAGCCTAACTGCCTGAATCAGAATCTGGCAACTCCACGTCTTAGCTGCTGGATTTGTGTCTCTGGCATCAGGAAGTAAGGAAGTGGATATCCTCTGCTTCCTTTGCCTCCTGTATCTTTCTTTCTTTGAACTTCTCTCTCTAACTCTAATACTAGCTCTTATTGGCCTCTTTCCAGGTAGCAAATGCAGCGAAGAGGCATAAGAGATTCTTCTCATGTAACTGTGCTCTGACTGATCTGATTTGAGGTTGGTTTTCAGAAGGACTGATTCAGCTTTACCTGGGCTGCCTCTGTTACAAATGAACGCCTCTGACCCCAAAAGTGTTAGCCTTACTCCATGTAGCACTCATATGCTGCATGGGGTTCACCGCCAACAGGATTTCCAGGTTGGGTATACCATCGCTTGGCTGACGGGCCACCTGGGCAGTCTCATGGCCTTGGTCTCCCTCTGCTGTTCTCCATGTTCTGCCCATAGGGAACCACTAGAGTTCTCTTCCACATATTCAAAGGCTCACAGGAAAATAAGGCGTTGGTGTGGCCCTTCCATATTGAACCTTTGGAGAGACACATATTGCACTCTTCTCCCTTCATGACCAGCAAGGGAGAAGCTATCTCTTCTTCAGTCTTCAGACAATAAAAAACACCCTTAAATATAAAAAATCACTGGACACATCTCTTTCACCGACCACAATGTTTAAGATTGAGAACAAAATGCTGTACTTCTAAACATATAGAACACTTTCTAGTAGGTACAATCTCCTTCCAAATTCTCTCTCACATATCTCATTGGTAAAGGCTGTCAGAGCAAGTTAGTCCCACTGGTACCTGAGATCAGACCAGGAATCTAATAGCAAGGGGAAGGCCCTCTTTAAACTCCATCTTAGAAAAATTAGTAACTTTGTTCTCAACAGAGAGCTGTTTCCACCTTTACCCTTGCACTATTGGTAACCTCAAAGGACAGGAAAAGATTTCAAACAGTAGTTCACACTATAATAAAACTTTACAGTTGATAAAAATGAAAATTTTAAAATTACTAGGAGAAAATGTAGAAGACTATGTTCATAACTATGGAGTGGAGAAAACTTTTCTGAGGAATAAAATTTTTTTAAATGTAAAAACTTGATACAGGGCACTGCCTTATGATCCAGCAATTTGGGAGGCCGAGGCAGGAAGACCACTGGAGGTCAAGAGTTCAAGACCAGCCTGGCCAACATTGCGAAACCCCATCTCTACTAAAAATACAAAAATTAGCCAGGTGCGGTTGTGTGCCCCTGTAATCCCAGCTACTTGGAAGCCTGAGGCAGGAGAATCACTTGAACCTGGGAGGGAGAGGTTGCAGTGAGTTGAGATCACGCACTCCAACCTGGGTGACAAGAGCGAAAGTCAATCTCAGAAAAAAAAAAAAAAAACTTGATATGAGAAAGCACAACAAAATATAAAATTCTGAATGGTTCAAGAGATCTTTAAAATGCTGAAGGACAAGCTACAGACTAAGAACAATTTTTGATATATATCTAACAAACAACATATTGATAAGAAAAGACAAATACCTGAAAGACAAATGGACAAAAATGAAAAAGTAATAAATAGAAGTAAAAATATAAATGACCATTGAAAAGATTATTAACTTCTGTAGTAATCAGGGAAAGACAAATGGAAGTAAGAGTGAGATAACTTTTTTTGATCCTATCAGGCAAAAAAACAAAAAACAAAAAATTGTAAAGTCTGAACAAAGCCACAAATGTTAGTGAGCTGTGGCAAAATGGGCACTATTACATGCCATTCATACAAGTAAAAACTGGGAGGCCCTCTTTGGGGAGAAATTGAGCAGCATATTTTAAAACCTAAAAATGTACATACACTTTGACCCAGTAGTTCTACATGGAATCTTCTACTCTTACAGAAAAACTAACACATGCTCAAGGAGAATATTCTTGAGTCACAATATTCATGTAATTGAAATCACAACTTCCTCCCATATAGGAATAGAAAAACAAAATATGACAAAATCACAGATGGATAGAATAGTCAAAATGAGAACAAAATACTGTAGTAGATTATAGTACAGCATTAGGTGTTCCACAGAGGGCCAGTTTCCTTCTCTTTCCATTCAATAGAGCAAGCTCAATAGCGTTTGAAGCCTTTTTATGATGGTATGCCTAATTTATGGGTTCATAGTCTACTTTCAGTCTATCTGAGAAACACTTAACAAAGAGGATGGAGGAGAACCCAAAACCTAAATTCAAGCATAATTCATTAACCTGTATGTAGCCTTGATTTCTCTTTAAAACTCATGTGACAGTTTTAATATACTCTGTTTTCCAGTCAAAGAAACTGAAGCACTATTATACTAATTACCTTAGGAAACTGGAGAAAAGAACCAAAGTTCTTTGAAAAGACATTTTTGCTTCTTTGACAAATATTTCAAGGCACAGTAAAATTAAATATCCCATTGTAAAAGATAAAGTGCCCCAGTTGGGATATTACTTTCTGAATAATCCTGTGTATATTCCAGTTTGAGTACCAAAAGGTAACTCACTCTTGGAGGTTTGTTAGAATCGTAAACTGCCAGAGTACAGTTTTATGAAGGACAGAAGGACCTCAGACTGAACTTGCCCTATTAAACAGATTAAATTCTAGCTGTGAATTCAGGCCAGAGCCATGCATTATTGTTTTACTACAGAATAAACATAAATTTACCCATGCAGTGAAGTTTGCAGCTGGTTAAAGTCCATCATTTTCCCAATGGAAATGTTTATTTATTTAACTCTGATTAAAAAGTTAAAAAAAAGAATCTAAAGCATCTAAGGCAGAAAAGTGAGGAAAGAAAACATCTGTAACTTAGAGATAAATATTTGGGACTAAATTTATTCTCAGTTATTTGTGAACTATTTTAATTTGAGTTTGACGGTAGTACTTGAGTTGCATAATTCCATAGGTTAATAAAACAGACCCTAAAAGCACAATGTACATACCTGTGTACAAGTTGCAGTAAAGATCATATTCCTAGAAAAATATATGGCCTTATGAACTGTACCTAACGTATGTTTAAATACAATTATTGATGCAAGATGAAAAATGTTGGTTTAAATTGACCCATTTGTTTTATTTTATTATATTTTGAGATAGAGTCTCGCTTTGTTGCACTAGCTGGAGTGCAGTGATGTGATCTCGGCTCACTGCAACCTCTGCCTCCTGGGTTCAAGCAATTCTCATGCCTCAGACTCCTGAATGTCTGGGATTACAGGGGCCCACCACCAGGCCCAGCTAATTTTTGTATTTTTAGTAGAGACGGGGTTTCTCCATGTTGACCAGGCTGGTCTGGAACTCCTGGCCTCAAGTGATCCTCCCACCTCGGCCCCACAAAGTGCTGGGATTGCAGGCATGAGCCACAGGGCCTGGCAGACACCCACATATTTTCTTTTAAAAAATTGTGAAAAGATTTCTGGCAAGATGGCTGGATAGGAACACCTTCGGACTGCAACTCCCAGTGAGATCAACGCAGAAGGCAGTTGATTTCTACATTTCCAACTGAGGTACCTGGTTCATCTCATTGGGACTGGTTGGACAATGGATGCAGCTCACTGAGGGTAAGCCGAAGCAGGGTGGGGCATTGCCTCACCAGGAAAGCACAAGGAGTCAGGGAACTCCCTCCCTCCCCTTGCCAAGGTAAGCCTTGAGGGTCTATGTCTTAAGGAACAGTGCACTCCAGCCCACATACTGCACTTTTCCCATGGTCTTTGCAACCCACAGACCAGGAGATTCCCTCAATCTCATCACCAGAGCCTTCAATTTCAAGCACAAAACTGGTCAGCCATTTGGGTAGCATAGCTGCACGGTTTTTTTTTTCATAGCCCTGTGGCACCTGGAATTCCAGTGAGACAGAACAGTTCACTCCCCTGGAAAGGAGGCTGAAGCCAGGGAGCCAAGTGGTCTGGCTCAGTGGGTCTCCCCTCCCGCCCCCCACGGAGCCCAGGAAGCTAAGATCCACTGGCTTGAAATTATTGCAGCCAGCACAGAAGTCTGAAGTCGACCTGGGACGCTGGAGCTTGGTGGGGGGAGGGACATCTGCCATTGCTGAGGCTTGAGTAGGCATTTTTACCCTCACAGTGTAAACAAAGCCATCCCACCGGGAAGTTAGAAATGGGTGGAGCCCACCACAGCTCAGCAAGGCCACTGTGACCCAAGTGCCCATCTAGATTCCTCCCCTCTGGCCAGGGCATCTCTGAAAAAAAAAAAAAAGGCAGTAGCAGCAGTCAGGAGCTTATAGATAAAACCCCCATCTCCCTGGGACAGAGCACCTGAGGGAAGTGGGGGCTGCGAGCACAGCTTCAGTAGACTTAAACGTCCCTGCCTGATGGCTTTGAAGAGAGCAGCAGATCTCCCAGCACAGCACTCATTCGAGCTCTGCTAAGGGTTAGAATGCCTCCTCAAGTGGAGACCTGACCCCTGGGCCTCCTGATTGGGAGACAGCTCCCAGCAGGGGTCAATAGACACCTCATGCAGGCAGGCTCTGGCTGGTATCTGGTGAGTGCACCTCTGGGATGAAGCTTCCAGAGCAAGGAACAGGCAGCAATCTTTGCTGTTCTGCAGCCTCTGCTGGTGATACCCAGGCAAACAGGATCTGGAGGGGAAATCCAGCAAACTCCAGCAGACCTGCAGCAGAGGGACCTGACTATTAGAAGGAAAACTAACAAACAGAAAAGAATAGCATCAACATCAACAAAAAAATGTCCACTCAGAGACCCCATCCGAGGGACACCATCATCAAAGACCAAAGCTAGATAAATCCATGAAGATGGGGATAAACCAGCGCAAAAGTCTGAAAATTCCAAAAACCAGGACACCTCTTCTCCTCCAAGGAATCACAATTGCTTGTCAGCAAGGGAACAAAACCGGACAGATAATGAGTTTGACGAATTGACAGTAGGCTTCAGAAGGTGGATAATAACAAACTCCTCCGAGCTAAAGGAGCATGTTCTAACCCAATGCAAGGAAGCTAAGAACATTGAAAAAAGGTTAAACAAATTGCTAACTAGAATAACCAGTTTAGAGAAGAATGTAAATGACCTGACGGAGCTGAAAAACACAGCATGAGAACTTCATGAAGCATACGTAAGTATCAATAGCCAAATTGATCAAGTGGAAGCAAGGATATCAGAGATTCAAGATCAACTTACAAAATAAAGCAAGAAGAAAAGTTTGGAGAAAAAAGAATGAAAAGGAATGAAGAAAGCCTCCAAGAAATATGGGACTATGTGAAAAGACCAAATCTACGTGATTGGTGTACCAGAAAGTGACGGGCAGAATGGAATCAGGTTGGAAAACACTCTTCAGGATATTATCCAGGAGAACTTCCCCAACCTAGCAAGGCAGGCCAACATTCAAATTCTGGAAATACAGAGAACACCACAAAGATACTCCTCAAGAAGAGCAACCCCAAGACACATGATCATCAGATTCACCAAGGTTGAAATGAAGGAAAAAACGTTAAGGACAGTCAAAGAGAAAGGTCAGGTTACCCATAAAGGGAAGCCCATCACACTAACAGCAGAAACCCTACAAGCCAGAAGAGAGTGGGGGCCATTTTCAACATTCTTAAAGAAAAGAATTTTCAACCTAGAATTTCATATCCAGCCAAACTGAGCTTCATAAGCGAATACAATCCTTTACAGAGAAGCAAATGCTGAGAGATTTTGTCACCACCAGGCCTGCCTTACAAGAGCTCCTGATGGAAGTACTAAACATGGAAAGGAACAACTGGTACCAGCCACTGCAAAAACATACCAAATTGTAAACACCATCAACACTGTGAAGAAACTGCATCAACTAACGGATAAAATAACCAGCCAGCATCATCATGATAGGATCAAATTCACACATGGCAGTATTAATCCTAAATGTGAACAAGCTAAATGCCCCAATCAAAAGACACAGACTGGCAAATTGGATAAAGTGTCAAGACCCATTGGTGTGCTGTATTCAGGAGACCCATCTCATGTGCAAAGAAACACATAGGCTTAAAATAAAGGGATGGAGGAATATCAACCAAGCAAATGGAAAGCAAAAAAAAAAAAAAAAAAAAAAAAAAAAGGGGGTGCAATCCTAGTCTCTGATAAAACAGACTTTAAACCAACAAAGATCAAAAGACACAAAGAAGGGTATTACATAACGGTAAAGGAATCAATGCAACAAGAAGAGCTAACTGTCCTAAATATATATGCAGCAATACAGTAGCATCCAGATTCATAAAGCAAGTTCTTAGAGACCTACAAGGAGACTTAGACTCCCACACAATAATAGTGGGAGACTTTAACACCCCACTGTCAATATTAGAGAGACCAAAGAGACAGACAATTAACAAGGATATTGAGGACTTGAACTCAGCTCTGGATCAAGCAGACCTAATAGATATCTACAGAACTCTCCACCCCAAGTCAACACAATGTACATTCTTCTCAGCACCACATCCCACTGACTCTAAAATTGACCACATAATTGGAAGTAAAACACTCCGCAGAAAATGCAAAAGAATGGAAATCAAAGTATCTCAGACCACAGTGCAATCAAATTAGAACTCAGAACTAAGAAACTCACTCAAAACTGCACAACTACATGGAAACTGAACAAACTGCTCCTGAATGGCTGCTGGGTAAATAATGAAATTAAGGGAGAAATAAATAAGTTCTTTGAAACCAATGAGTACAAAGACACACGTACCAGAAACTCTGGGACACATTTAAAGGAGTGTGTAGAGTGAAATTTATAGCACTAAATGCCTACAAGAGAAAGCAGGAAAGATCTAAAGTCAACACCTTAACATCACATTTAAAAGAACTAGAGAAGCAAGAGCAAACAAATTCAAAAGCTAGCAGAAGACAAGAAGTAACTAAGATTAGAGCAGAACTGAAGGAGATAGAGACATGAAAAGTCCTTCAAAAAATCAGTGAATCCAGGAGTTGTTTTTTGAAAAGACCAACAAATTAGATAGACTGCTAGCCAGACTAATAAAGAAGAAAAGAGAGAAGAATCAAATAGACACAGAAAAAAACAATAAAGGGGAGATCACCACTGATCCCACAGAAATACAAACTACCATCAGAGAACACTATAAACACCTCTACGCAAATAAACTAGAAAATCTAGAAGAAATGAATAAATTTCTGGACACATACACCCTCCCAACTCTAAACCAGGAAGAAGTCGAATCCCTGAATAGAAGAATAACAAGTTGTGAAATTGAGGCAGTAACTGATAGCCTACCAACCAAAAAAAGTTCAGGACCAGACTGATTCACAGCCGTATTCTATCAGAGGTACAAAGAGTAGTTGGTACTATTCCATCTGAAACTATTCTAAACAACAGAAAAAAAGGCAATCCTCCCTAACTAATTTTATAAGGCCAGCATCATCCTGATATCAAAACCTTGCAGAGACACAACAAAAAAAGGAAATTTCAGACCAATATCCCTGATGAACATCAATGCGAAAATCCTCAGTAAAATACTGGCAAACTGAATCCAGCAGCACGTCAAAAAGCTTATCCACCACAATCAAGTTAGCTTCATCCCTGGGATGCAAAACTGGTTTAACATAGGCAAATCAATAAACGTAACCCATCACAAAAACAGAACCAATGACAAAAACTACATGATTATCTTAATAGATGCAGAAAAGACCTTCGACAAAATTCAACACCCCTTCATGCTAAAAATTATCAATAAACTAGGTATTGATGGAACGTATCTCAAAACAATAAGAGCTATTTATGACAAACCCACAGCCAATATCATACTGAATGGGCAAAAGCTGAAAGCATTCCCTTTGAAAACCGGCACAAAACAAGGATGCCCTCTCTCACCACTCCTATTTAACATAGTATTGGAAGTTCTTTCCAGTACAATCAGGCAAGAGAAAAAATAACGGGTATTCAAATAGGAAGAGGGGAAGTCAAATTGTCTCTGGTTACAGATGACATGATTGCATATTTAGAAAACCCCATCATCTCAGCCCAAAATCTCAAGCTGATAAGCAACTTCAGCAATGTCTCAGGATACAAAATCAATGGGCAAAAATCACAAGCATTCCTATACACCAATAACAGACAGAGAACCAAATCATGAGTGAACTCCCATTTACAATTGTTACAAAGAGAATAAAATAATTAGGAATACAACTTACAAGGGATGTGAAGGACCTCTTAAAGGAGAACTACAAACCACTGGTGAAGGAAGTAAGAGAGGACACAAACAAATGGAAAAACATTCCATGCTCATGAAGAGGAAAAATCACTATCATGAAAATGGCCATACTGCCCAAAGTAATTTATAGATTCAATGCTATCCCCATCAAGTTACCATTGTCTTTCTTCAGAGAATTAGAAAAAACTACTTTAAATTTCATATGGAACCAAAAAAGAGCCCCCATAGCCAAGACCATCCTAAGCAAAAAGAACAAAGGTGGAGGCATCATGTTACCTGACTTCAAACTATACTACAAGGCTACAGTAACCAAAACAGCGTAGTACTGGTACCAAAACAGATCTATAGACCAATGGAACTGAAAAGAGGCCTCAGAAATAACACCACACATCTACAACCATCTGATCTTTGACAAATCTGACAAAAACAAGCAATGGGAAAGGATTCTCTACTTAATCAATGGTGCTGGTAAAACTGGCTAGCCATATGCAGAAAACTGAAACTGGACTCCTTCCTCACACCTTAACAAAAATTAACTCAAGATGGATTAAAGATTTAAACATAAGACCTAAAGCCATAAAAACCCTAGAAGAAAACCTAGGCAATACCATTCAGGACATAGGCATTGGCAAAGACTTCATGACTAAAGCACCAAAAGCAATGGCGCTAAAAGCCAAAATTGACAAATGGTATCTAATTAAACTAAAGAGCTTCTGCACAGCAAAAGAAACTATCATCAGAGTGAACAGGCAACCTACAGAATGGGAGAAAATTTCTGCGATCTGTCCATCTGACAAAGGGCCAATATCCAGAATCTACAAGGAACTTAAACACATTTACAAGAATACAACAAACAACCCCATCAAAAAGTGGGTGAAGGATATGAACAGACGTTTCTCAATAGAAGACATTTATGCACCCAAAAAAACATATGAAAAAAAGCTCATCATCACTAGTCATTAGAGAAATGCAAATCAATACCACAATGAGATGTCATCTCATGCCAGTTACAGTGGCTATCATTACAAAGTCAGGAAACAACAGATGCTGGAGAGGATATGGAGAAATAGGAACAGTTTTACCCTGTTGGTGGGAGCGTAAGTTAGTTCAACCACTGTGGAAGACAGTGTGGCAATTCCTCAAGGATCTAGAACCAGAAATACCATTTGACCCAGTAATCTCAATACTAGAAATATACCCAAAAGATTAAAAATCATTCTACTATAAACATACAGGCACATGTATGTTTATTGCAGCACTGTTCACAATATCAAAGACTTGAAACCAACCCAAATGCCCATCAGTGATAGACTGGATAAAGAAAATGTGGCAGATATATAAATACTATGCAGCCATAAAAAAGGATGAGTTCACGTCTTTTGCAGGGACATGGATCATTCCCTCAAACAACTAACAGAAGAACAGAAAACCAAACACCACATGTTCTCACTCATAAGTAGGAGTTGAACAATGAGAACAGATGGACACAGGGAAGGGAGCCTCACACACAGGGGCCTGTCAGTGGGTGGGGGTCTAAGGGAGGGATAGCATTAGGAGAAATAACTAATGTAGATGATGGGTTGATGGGTGCAGCAAAACACCACAGAACATGTATACCTGTGTAACAAAACTGCACGTTCTGCACATGTATCCCAGAACTTAAACAATAATAAAAAAAATAGTCGTAGTCCATCTGAGCTGCTATAACAAAATATCATAGACTGGGAGGCATATAAACAACAGACATTTATTTCTCGCAGTTCTGGAAGCCGGGAACTATAAGAGCAAGGTTCCAACAGATTTGGTGTCTGGTGAGGGCCTCGTTGCTGGATGATACGAGTGCCTTGTGGTTGAGTCCTCATATAGTGGAGGGAGTTAGGAGTTTCTCTCTGGTCTCTTTCATAAGGGCACAAATACCATTCATGAGGGCTCTGTCCTAATTACCTAATCACCTCTCAAAGCCCCCACCTCCTAATCCCATCACCGTGGGGATTAGGATTTCAATATATAAATGTTGGGAGACACGAACATTCAGACCATAGCAAAAATAATATTCTGCAAAGAATTAGCATAAATCAATATTTATAGAATCTTTAGCAATTTGGGATGGGAAGGGAAGAGGAAGAACAGGCATTATTTATAAAGTGTCATTGCTTTACCTTGAGTTTGATTAGTCTTTGATTCAGAAAATAATTTTCCCTAGATGACAATTTAAGGTATAAGAAAGTCATCAGCACTTTACCTTGTGTTAACATATATATAAATGGAAAAATGGTCACCATCATTCTGCGGTAGTTGCCAAATGATCTAAGTGGCTTATGAGAAATTTTTGCAAGAATAGTACACTAAAAATTACATTTGTGTATTGACATTATAAGAATTATTAATGCACATGTAATAAAAATGGCAATTAATGAGTATCTGTACTAAGTAAACCTTTTTAAAACTAATATTCCCCCTTTAGAGATGAACAAGGATAAACAGGTGTAATCTCCTCCAAGAACCACTTCTACTTCTTGGGAATGGTGGAATTTACAAATGTTCCCTGTCAAAAAGTATATGGTCTTCAGAACTGTGGTTCTTTTCCTCATGATTTCCACAGTTTTCTAATATCCAGAAAGGCCTAGGATCAGCTATAATAGACTGTAACTTTCTGTAAAAAAAAAAAAAAAAAAAAAANACTTAATAAATGGTGTTGGGAAAACTGGCTAGCCATATGCAGAAAACTGAAACTGGACTCCTTCCTCACACCTTAACAAAAATTAACTCAAGATGGATTAAAGATTTAAACATAAGACCTAAAGCCATAAAAACCCTAGAAGAAAACCTAGGCAATACCATTCAGGACATAGGCATTGGCAAAGACTTCATGACTAAAGCACCAAAAGCAATGGCGCTAAAAGCCAAAATTGACAAATGGTATCTAATTAAACTAAAGAGCTTCTGCACAGCAAAAGAAACTATCATCAGAGTGAACAGGCAACCTACAGAATGGGAGAAAATTTCTGCGATCTGTCCATCTGACAAAGGGCCAATATCCAGAATCTACAAGGAACTTAAACACATTTACAAGAATACAACAAACAACCCCATCAAAAGTGGGTGAAGGATATGAACAGACGTTTCTCAATAGAAGACATTTATGCACCCAAAAAAACATATGAAAAAAAGCTCATCATCACTAGTCATTAGAGAAATGCAAATCAATACCACAATGAGATGTCATCTCATGCCAGTTACAGTGGCTATCATTACAAAGTCAGGAAACAACAGATGCTGGAGAGGATATGGAGAAATAGGAACAGTTTTACCCTGTTGGTGGGAGCGTAAGTTAGTTCAACCACTGTGGAAGACAGTGTGGCAATTCCTCAAGGATCTAGAACCAGAAATACCATTTGACCCAGTAATCTCAATACTAGAAATATACCCAAAAGATTAAAATCATTCTACTATAAACATACAGGCACATGTATGTTTATTGCAGCACTGTTCACAATATCAAAGACTTGAAACCAACCCAAATGCCCATCAGTGATAGACTGGATAAAGAAAATGTGGCAGATATATAAATACTATGCAGCCATAAAAAAGGATGAGTTCACGTCTTTTGCAGGGACATGGATCATTCCCTCAAACAACTAACAGAAGAACAGAAAACCAAACACCACATGTTCTCACTCATAAGTAGGAGTTGAACAATGAGAACAGATGGACACAGGGAAGGGAGCCTCACACACAGGGGCCTGTCAGTGGGTGGGGTCTAAGGGAGGGATAGCATTAGGAGAAATAACTAATGTAGATGATGGGTTGATGGGTGCAGCAAAACACCACAGAACATGTATACCTGTGTAACAAAACTGCACGTTCTGCACATGTATCCCAGAACTTAAACAATAATAAAAAAAATAGTCGTAGTCCATCTGAGCTGCTATAACAAAATATCATAGACTGGGAGGCATATAAACAACAGACATTTATTTCTCGCAGTTCTGGAAGCCGGGAACTATAAGAGCAAGGTTCCAACAGATTTGGTGTCTGGTGAGGGCCTCGTTGCTGGATGATACGAGTGCCTTGTGGTTGAGTCCTCATATAGTGGAGGGAGTTAGGAGTTTCTCTCTGGTCTCTTTCATAAGGGCACAAATACCATTCATGAGGGCTCTGTCCTAATTACCTAATCACCTCTCAAAGCCCCACCTCCTAATCCCATCACCGTGGGGATTAGGATTTCAATATATAAATGTTGGGAGACACGAACATTCAGACCATAGCAAAATAATATTCTGCAAAGAATTAGCATAAATCAATATTTATAGAATCTTTAGCAATTTGGGATGGGAAGGGAAGAGGAAGAACAGGCATTATTTATAAAGTGTCATTGCTTTACCTTGAGTTTGATTAGTCTTTGATTCAGAAAATAATTTTCCCTAGATGACAATTTAAGGTATAAGAAAGTCATCAGCACTTTACCTTGTGTTAACATATATATAAATGGAAAATGGTCACCATCATTCTGCGGTAGTTGCCAAATGATCTAAGTGGCTTATGAGAAATTTTGCAAGAATAGTACACTAAAATTACATTTGTGTATTGACATTATAAGAATTATTAATGCACATGTAATAAAATGGCAATTAATGAGTATCTGTACTAAGTAAACCTTTTAAAACTAATATTCCCCTTTAGAGATGAACAAGGATAAACAGGTGTAATCTCCTCCAAGAACCACTTCTACTTCTTGGGAATGGTGGAATTTACAAATGTTCCCTGTCAAAAGTATATGGTCTTCAGAACTGTGGTTCTTTTCCTCATGATTTCCACAGTTTTCTAATATCCAGAAAGGCCTAGGATCAGCTATAATAGACTGTAACTTTCTGTAAAAAAAAAAAAAAAAAAAAAAAAGTCATATTTTGGGGCTTCACTTTGGGGTTCTGTCTCTTATACACATACATGCATAAACATACATGCATTCACTCAAACTGCCAATTTTGAGGAATTAAAAGCAGGTAGAAAATTATAGTAGTTACCTGATGCTGTTATAATCAAAGCTGAATTACCCATGGGCAAATACCTTCTGCCAGAGAGAAAAGAAATGAATCCTGACACCTAGGACACCTGGGCTCAAAATCAAAGAAAATTTCCTCACTCAGCAAAACTTAACATTACTATCATAGTGCATGGCCCTCCTTAGTCATGCTCAGTCACCTCATGCCCAGCTTACTGCAAGCTCCGCCTCCCGGGTTCAAGCCATTCTCCTGCTTCAGCCTCCCGAGTAGCAGGGACTACAGGCGCCCACCACCACGCCTGGCTAATTTTTTGTATTTTTAGTAGAGATGGGGTTTCACTGTGTTAGCCGGGATGGTCTCGATCTCCTGACCTTGTGATCCACCTGCCTCGGCCTCCCAAAGTGCTGGGATTACAGGTGTGAGCCTCCAAGCCTGGCCCATGCTCTGATTCTTGACAGCATGGATTCTGCTATGTTTTGGATGTTTGTCCCCTCCAAAACTCTTGTTGAAACTTAACCCTAATGTGGCAGTATTGGGAGTTGTGGCTTTCAAGAGGCAATTGGGTCAGGAAAGCTCTGCCTTCATGAATGGCTTAATCTATTCATGACTTCGTAGATGAATGGGTTATCATAGGATGGCACTGGTAGCTTCATAGGAACACAGAGACCTGAGTTAGCACACTCAGTACCCTTGCTATGTAATACCTTGGGCTGCCTCAGGACTCTGCAGAAAGTCTCCACAAACAAGAAAGCCCTCATGAGATATGGCCTTTCAACCTTGGACTCTGCAGCCTCCACAACTGTAAGAAATAAATTCATTTTCTTTATAAATTACCCTTGTATTAGTCCGTTTTCACACTGCTATAAAGAACTACCTGAGACTGTTGAGACTGGGTAATTCATGAAGAAAAAGAGGTTTAATTGACTCACAGTTCTGCAGGCTGAACAGGAACCGTGATTGGGAAGCCTCAGGAAACTTACATTCATGGTGGAAGGTGAATGGGGAAGCAAGGACTTTCTTCACATGGTGGCAGGAGAGAAAGAGTGAAGGAGGAAGGTGCCACACACTTTTAAACCATCAGATCTCATAAGAACTCACTCACTATCACGAGAATGGCAAGGGGGAGATCCGCCTCCATGATTCAATCACCTCCCACCAGGCCCCTCCCAGACACATGGGGATTACAGTTCAGTGTGAAATTTGGGTGGGGACACAGAGCCAAACCCTATCAACCCTATTACAGATATTCTGTTATAAGCAACAGAAAATGGATAAAGATGGCCTCTGCTCCCCTTCCAATTTTATTTACTATTAAACTTCCGCAAGGACCCTATTTATCAATAAAACTGATCCTTCACCTTTTAAAAATATACCCAGTGTGCTCATGCTTCTATCCAGTGTGCTCTTGCTGTTTTCCACAGTGGAAATGTCCTTCTTTCACCACTCTCTGCCTACCAATTTTGCTTTTCCTTCTTTCACTGCTGTCTATCAATTTTGTGTTTCATTCAAATCCAAAAATTAAGACAAAACACAAACAAAATATCTCTCTCTTCCTCCCTCCCCTACTCTTTCTCTCACACACACACTTTCCCTACTTTCCCTGTTAAGCCCCACCTTGATCATCCCAGAAAAGTGGCTTTCATCTAACCTGAATTTCAGATACACTTATCTATTTTGTCCATTTTATTTATAGTCATCCTTGAGTTTGGTTATTGGTACTTTCTCTTCAAGTAATAATAAGCAACTGAGAGAAGAGGACCAGTCATGGGAACCTGTCTTATTCAAATACTACTTTATATATACTACAGAGATCACTCTATAATTCAATTCCTCAGGTGCAGGAAAAAAAAAAAAAAAAAAAAAAAAATTGGACCGGTAAATCCTTAAAATCTCTTTAAATTTAAAAAATTCATAACTTTGGCCAGGCGTGGTGACTCATGTCTGTAATCCCAGCACTTTGGGAGGCTGAGGTGGGCGGATCACCAGGTCAGGAGCTTGAGACCAGTCTGGCCAATATGGTGAAACCCCATCTCTACTAAAAATACAAAAATTAGCTGGGCCTGGTGGCACGCACCCGTAGTCCAGCTACTCGAGAGGCTGAGGCAGAAGAATTGCTTGAACCTGGGAGACAGAGGTTGCAGTGAGTCGAGATTGTGCCACTGCACTTCAGCCTGGGCGACAGAGAGAGACTCCATCTCAAAAAAAAATAATAATAATAATAATAACTTTAATATGTCACGAATCAATTGGTTTTCATTTCTTGATTTTATATTTTTTACTAATTGTATTAGTTTGTTAGGGATGCACTCATGAAGCACCACAAACTAGGGGGCCTAAACAACAGAAATATATTGTCTTACAGCTTGGGAGGCTAAAAGTCTGAGGTCAATGTGCCAGCATGGTTGGTTCCTTCTGAGAGTTGTGAAAACAATCTGTTCTATGCTTCTTTCTTAGCTTCTGGCGGTTAGCTGGCAATCATTAGCGTTCATTAGCTTCTGCTGCATCACCCTGATTTCTGTCTTCATCTTTACATGCCATACTTCCTGTATGTCTCTGGCTTCAAATGGCTGTCTTAAAAGGATGCCAGTCATATTGAATTAGGGGCCCACCATTCTCCAGTATGACCTTATCTGAACTAATTACATCTGCAACAGACTTAATTCCAAATAAGGTCATGTTCTGAGGTATTGGGGGTTAGAACTTTAACATAAGTGGGCCCAACGCAGTGGCTCATGACTGTAATCCCAGCACTTTGGGAAGCCAAGGCAGGTGGATCATCTGAGGTCAGGAGTTCGAGACCAGCCTGGCCAATATGGTGAAACCCCATCTCTACTAAAAATGCAAAAATTAGCCGGGCATAGTGGCACATGCCTGTAATCCGAGCTACTCCACAGGCTGAGGCAGGAGAATTGCTTGAACCCAGGAGGCAGAGGTTGCAGTGAGCTGACATCATACCACTGTACTCCAGCCTGGGCAACAGAGTGAGACTCCATCTCAAAAAAAAAAAAAAAAAAAAAAAAGCTTCAACATAAGTGGAGCCACCTTTGCAAAGGTTATGACAGTGAGAGAGGTCTAGCATGGCTGACTCCATCTTGCCTCTACTCTCACAGACTGGCTGTCCTTGCTGATTCCTGAATGTAGGCTGAGCTAACCATGGGAGGAATTTATTTTATAGTTTAGTTTAACCTTAAAGTAAGGATGATGCTAGTACCCACCTAAAGCTGATTCCATTTTTGCTTGGGGACTAAAACTGCCTTTGTAAAACTTATGAAAGGCCATAAGATTAAGATTACAGAAGGGGCCTGAATTCCACTACAAAGTTGATGTAGCTAAATGATAATCAGCCATTGTCCTCTAGCTTGGTTTTCTATAATCCCTAATAGCGCAGGAGTCATGTGGCCAGAGATCACAAGATTTGTCACTTCCCCATTTGCTCCTATAGATAACATTACTATTGTAGAACCTAATATTGGTATTTTGAGATGCTTTTCAGACTTTTGCATTCCGGCAATCAACAGACCCCACTGGGACCCATGACTCATGACTCAGCCCATCCTGTGGCCCCCACCCAGAGGCAGATTCAGCACATGAGAACCATTTTCCACACACTATGATTTTATTCCCAACCAATCAGCAGTACCCATTCCCTAACCCCTTGCCCACCAAATTATCCTTAAAAACACTGGCCTCTGAGTTCTTGAGGAGGCCAATTTGAATAATGATAAACTCCTCTTCTTTCACTTGGCCAGCTTTGCATTAATTAAACTTCTTTTTTAAACTGCAGTAATACTGTCTCAGATAATTGGGATATCTGTGCAGCAGGCAAGAAGAATCCATTGGACAAATACATAGGTACTTTGAGAAGACACAATTCAACTCATGGCATTCATTCTGCCAAAAGTATATCCTAAACCCAAGGGCTGGAATAGGACATTAAATTCACATTAGTTAGCCCAAACCTCTCACCCAACTATGATACAAGCCTCTTGTGGAATGAGTTTTTTGGAGTTGAGATGGTATTCCAACCATGTTTTAACCCCATAGACTTTAATATTGTCAATAACATTAAATTATTATGTGATTTTAATGATTCTCTAAAGCCATAGATTTTCTGACCTGCTCAAAAGAAAATCCAGTTTTTCATTATTGAATTTATGATCACTGTAGATTGTTCAAGTCTCTTTGCTCCCAAGCACTACCATCATTGTCAGTGGAAGAGAAAAACAAGAACCACTCGGATACACAGTTTAATGGAGAGCAACTTCTTTACATACACTGACATATATGCCACCAATGTATCTGATTTGATTGTTGACTATAGTCCAGACACAGCTAAGTGCTTTTAAAACACGTTTTTTCTTTTTTTGTCTTTTTACTTTTTTTCCTTTTTGTGGAGAGTGGGATATCACTATATTGCCCAGGCAGGTCTTGAACTCCTGGGCTCAAGCTATCCTCCCTCCTCTGCCTCCCTAAGAACTGGGATTACAGGCGTAAGCCACCACGCCCAGCCCAAAATATGTTTTTTCTAATCCTCATAATTATCTTGTAGGGAGGTAAAATTTATTATTATCCTCATTTATCATACAACAAAATCAAATTCCAAAATCACATAACTAGACATGGGGAAGACAGTCTACCTTTAAACCTGTACACTTAACCTATGATTCTATATTACAAAATTAATAACTACATTGAATTGCTTGTCTACTCGGTAGATTTCAATTTTGTACTACCTTAGCTTTTCATTACTAAGTATAATTGACAGTTTTCCATAATCACCTGGCTAAAAAGAACGTAATGAGAATATAATAAGAAAGAGTTTAAAGCACATTGAAGACCATTTATCAGGCACTACCAAAAAGTAGGGCTATTCACATTTCAAAGACATATGAACTCTTTCAGGCCATAATAATGTGACTAGTGATATGGGTCCCGATCATAAGTCCAACTCTAATAATACTTAACCAAAAATATTTCTTTGAAAATCCTGTTCTCTATGAAAAACAAGTGTCAAGTTATATTGCATTTCTTTCTCCAGTCTGGATTGCCTCCTTTTAATCTCTTGGAATTTGTAAAATGCAATATATTTGTGGAGTTAATCTGGTGATGAAGATTTGAGAATGGATTTAAGCCAAATATGAAGTACATTTCTTATGTAATAAGTGTAACATTGATAGATTTCATAATAAACTTATTGTTAGAACACTATGATTTCTGTCTTTCATATTTGTTCTAAATCACTCAAGCTCATCTCTAAGCTTGTGGATTTCATACAACCAAGTTGAGATCTAAACCTAGAGAAACCCAGCCAAGACTCCTACTTGTGTCTGCCAGTATTCCTACAGCCCTCAACATTTGTAAAGACACAGGCAAATTTTGATGCCAAATTAAGGAAGTGGTGTAAAACTCTTATGGAAGTATGGACAGGGTGTCACTGTTTTCTTAGGGGAAAAAAATCTGCATTCTGAATTAAATTCTGAAAATAAATTACCCCAGAAATCTAATGGTTCAGAGAAAGTAGATAAAGCTGGTAAGAGTAGTTGATGGATTCCACCACACATCCCACTCCATCTTAACACTCGCTCCTTACTTTCACAGACAAAACTGAGGGGAGCTTCCTTTCTATACTCCACACAAGTAGGGTTCTGTCCTCTCTTATGGGGTTGTTCAAGGTGCTGGTATTCCTTCAGGATGTCTTTTTTAAGTCATTCACCCTAGATTCAAAGAAGTTCATTAAAAAAATGAAATATGCATCCACACGCTCAGATATATAACTGAGCATTTGAGTTTTACTAATCAAACAAGTAGTTACTGATTTTTTAAATGGTGTAAGAGTCATCTATTATTTGAATGACTAAAAACGTAAAATTGCAATTTTCTTTTTTTTTTTTTTTTTTTGAGACGAGTCTCACACTGTTACCCAGGCTGGAGTGCAGTGACACGATCTCAGCTCCCTGCAATGTCTGCCTCCTGGGTTCACACCATTCTCCTGCCTCAGCCTCCCAAGTAGCTGGGACTACAGGCACCCGCCACCACGCCTGGCTAATTTTTTGTATTTTTAGTAGAGACACGGTTTCACCACATTAGCCAGGGTGGTCTCAATCTCCTGACCTCGTGATCTGCCTGCCTCAGCCCCCCAAAGTGCTGGGATTAGAGGCGTGAGCCCCCACGCTCAGCAAATTGCAAAATTTTTATTCAAATAGTTTAATTCTAATAAATGTTTTATTTCAATATTAAATTATACAAATGAAAGTACCCATGAAAATTGTCAACTAGACTTTTAAGAATGACCATCAAAATCTTTCTAAGTTCATAGTTAATGGTATACTTAACTTTGAGGCTGATTTTCATTGCTAATTAAAACTTTGCAATATATATAATGTGTAATGGTTTCAAAATTCACTTCTATTCTTCATTGGTAAAGAGACAATTATCTAGTGATTGCTAATTATATTGATTATATGTAAAGCTACTAATAATTTTTCTTGCTTTGTTTTCTCATCCCTCACACATGTGTTTATTATTAAAAGTTTTAAAACACAAAATTGCAAACACTTTCTTTCTGGGAGAAAGCAAAAAAACACCCTTTTCAGAACAAATCTTCGTTCTGGAAATAGGTGCTGTTGAAGAATTGACGAAACAGTCAACTAGTTTCGTTAGCTGTTGGGGAACTAGGAAATTGCTGGGTATCTCCAGATGAAGTGGGGTTATTGTAGAGAATTCATTTTATAGCATGTGTTTTCTACATTTACTTCAATGTAATAAGTATTGCTTGATAATGTTAAAATGGCGAATTTTTTTTTTTTTTTTTTTTTTTTTGTAATAGAGTCTCATTGTCCAGGCTGGTCTTGAACTACTCAGCTCAAGTAATCCTCCAGCCTTGGCCTCCCAAAGTGCTGGAATTACAGGCATGAGGCACCATACCTGGCCTGGTTTTTTAGAAGTAAACTATTCAGTAGATCAAGTAACTTAAACCAGATTTACACGAGTTCTTTTATCTTTAATACTAAGTTCTTCCACATTTTCCCTCTAGGCAATAGGAAGCAATTTCAGTAAATACAGTACTTGGGTTTTCAGGTAAACATCTACCCCAAAGGTTCTACTTAGAGCCCTCATCACCCAGTATACCAACTCAAGTTTATGTCCTCTGGAAAGCACAAGCCTTCCAAAACTGTCCATGGCTTCCACATTTGATGACATTCAACAAACTTCCCAGAATATGAGAAAATACAAAGTGTAAGAATGTTTGAGAAAATTAATTGCAAAGGTGAACTCATCTGTTTTATCAGTCTTTACTGGACAAATAAGTACTCATTCAATCCATCATTCTTCAATTAAACTATTACAAACAGGACTTATAAATACAAATATTAATAATATTTAAAGGATTCATATGCATTAATATGAGTGAAGTAATAAACTCTCTATAATTTTTTTTTTTTTTTTTTTTTTTTTTGAGACACAGTCTTGCTCTGTCACTCAGGCTGGAGTGCAGTGGTGCCATCTTGGCTCACTGCAACCTCTGCCTCTTGGATTCAAGTGATTCTCCTGCTTCAGCCTCCCGAGTAGCTGAAACTACAGGCAAACCTTACCAACGCCTGGCTAATTTTTTGTATTTTTGTAGAGATGGGGTTTCACCATGCTGGCCAGGCAAGTCTCGAACTCCTGACCTCAAGTGATCCACCCACCTCGGCCTCCCAAAGTGCTAGGATTACAAGAATGAGCCACTGCACCCAGCCTATAACTGCTTCTTAACAACTCATTTGAAATTTCCATTCCCTTTTTTTTTTTCCTAAGATGCATCTTTTCACAGTTAAGTGTTCACTCTTCTTGTCTTTCCTCATCAAAATCCACCAATCTGGAACACCCTCTCCATTTCTGTTTTCCAATGCAAACCCTGACGTTTTCCTTGATTCTCTAGCCTCTGTTTCCTTTTTTATACGCAAGTGGCTTTAATATTAAAACAGCTGCTAAGATAAGAAGCTTATTTCACTACTCTAATTCTACTGCAGATGATCAATTTTCATGATAAAGAATGTTTTGATTACAAGTATTTCTATATTCATATAAATGTTACACAATCATTCATAAATAAAGAAAATTATAGAAGATCTCTGAGGAACAGCTACACTGTAACTTGGAATTTGGTTCTTTAGAAATTTCATCCTGTTGTCTACAAAACCAGAGATGGATTTATTAGTACAATATGGTATTAGGTATATTTATTAACATTTAAGAAAGTTATCAAAAAACACTTAATCACTTAAAATATTGCGCTTCTGTTCAGATTAACAGTCCCAAATATTTTTTATGCTCCTTCCAAAAGAAAGTTTATAACCATGTTACCTTGCAAAAGTTACTGGAGCATGTATACACTTCCTCAAATGTCTCCATATGTCGAAAACCCAACTTCATCTTTGGCCAGAATTTTAAAACACAAGTAATTTTGTTTTAAAATGAATTGATACTTCTTTTTCTCTTGCCTAGTCAATAGCTGCTCTCATGGCTGAATATTATACTTTATCTTCAAATCATTAAACTTTAAACTGAATTTTAATGTATTTATATAATGTTGCATACAGTTTTATCACCCTAAAAATTATAAACCAAAAGAAAAATGTTTCTCGTAGAAATGAATGAAGGGTTCATTTGTTTCCAAATCTTTCTTTCATTCTTTACCTATGTGACAGTCTGTTTAGGTATCAGATAGTATGCCCATCCACCACCAGCCATCAATTAACGCCCTTTACCCAGCAGGTTTCACTCTGCCAACCCTTTCCCTCCTAGTCACCCTTTATAAATTAGTCCCTTATCTAATGCACCTCTCTCCCCATCCCAGGCCACTAATTCATAAATCAAGATATTTAGGCTCAGAGTCTTGTCTGAGTCTATAAGATGCCTGTTCTGTCCTCTACTACTTTGAGAAAAAAAAGTGATGTAGCCAAAGGGCATTACTCAATGGTTCAAAACAAGGCAGTATCACAAACTCACTAGGAGCTCCTCTACTTGACTCCTACCAATTCTTGGATGGTCAAATACCTAATGCATGACTGCTCTCCTACCCATGATGGGTGCTGTGCTGTTGTGCATGAAGAGCTGTCACCTTTTCTTTTTTCTTTTTTCTTTTTTTTTGAAATGGAGTCTCACTCTGTCGCCCAGGCTGGAGTGCAGTGGTACGATCTTGGTTCACCGCAACCTCTACCTCCAGGGCTTAAGCAATTCTCTTGCCTCAGCCTCCTGAGTAGCTGGAATTACAGGTGCCTGCCACTGTGCCCAGCTAATTTTTGTACTTTTAGTAGAGACGGGGTTTCACCATATTGGCCAGGCTAGCCTCAAACTCCTCACCTCAGGTGATCCACTTGCCTCAGTCTCCCAAAGTGCTGGGATTACAGGTGTGAGCCACCATTCTTGGCCAAAAAGTTATCACCTTTTCTGACTTTGGTTGGAAACAGTTGGTATTAACATGTTGGATATTTTCCTCTTGCTCTCCCTTAATTATGTGCCTATGAATAATCTTTCTATATTTAAAAATTATTAATGCAAAGTTTAAAGTGCTGTTCAGTGCTAAATGCCTCTTAATTACTCTTTTAGAGGAATAGCTAATTTATGGTAGGCACTCCATAAATACAGCCAAATACATAAAAAACAGTAAAAGTTTTAAAAGAACTGTCAAGTTGGCTAAAATTACAGACATATAACAACACTTACAGCACCCGAGAGAAACATAATAAGGAATAAAAACAAGAAGCATTATTTAGAAGTTGCTATTATTGTAAAAATTGGCTCTAGTCTAGCCTTATCTTGCAAAGTCTTCTCACATTGTTCAACACTATACAGGGATTTGTCTGTTTTGATCACTTTTTAATCTCCCTTTTAAATCTTCTATGAGAAAGCACTCAATAAAACTATTGAATGAATGAATGAAAGGTAACATAACAATAGAAGCTATTATTGAGCGCATATTAGCGAAATACTGGTTAAATTCCCACATAGACTTTCTCATTTATCTTTACAAACACAAGAAACTTTAGATCACTTAGAAAAATGATCCCCATACAAAAAATTGAACCAGAGTAATTATTTGGAGTCTGCAAACACCCACAAAGGTGTACAAATACACCTGTACAGAAAACGATTTATTTTAGCTAGAACTGTGTAATTCAGTAAAGTATAAAACAGGTGTTTTGTCTAAATTAGCTTGCTAATTGTTTGAGGTTTCCATATTATTATCTTAGTTCATAGCAAACCCTGATTAACTTGCAGAAGGCTTAAATATTTAACCTAAATTTTACAATATTTATTGAGGCTGCTGTGGAGAGTAAATGAGATGATGCATACACAACATAGAGAGATAGACTAGCATATGCCAACTGTTAAATAAGTGTTAGTTATACTTATTTACTAAAATATTATTATCTCACAAAGACATAACTCTAAGGCAAATCAATGGTAGATTATCGATATGTTGATGTCTGTTTTAAGACCTTGGTTCTTGTTTTCTTAGTTTAAAAGAATTTAAACAAGAGACACAAAGCAAAGGAGATGCAATATAAGTAATTTATTGCAAAAGAAAAAGAATATTTTGGAAGTTAAGTGCAGAATAGAAATACAACCTGAGAGAGAGAGAGAGTTCGGGGCAGGCTACTCATCACAATGAGACAGCAAAGACTGGCAGTAGGGAGATTCTTTTATGGGACTCTTACCTGATTATTCATAAGGAGGTGGGAGGAGGTGTTACCAGTAAGCATGTTCTGGGTGGTCCTCTGGGTGCACAAGCGCAGTAACTATACACGCTTGTTCATGTTGCATGTCTCATTAGCATCTTAAATCTCCACCCAGGGGTGTATTTTATACTATTACAATGAACAAAGAGCCAGTTTGAGGACAGGTAAAATCAAAGTCCACATGCTCTCTAAACAGGAAAGTACCTAGTGAAGATAACTTTGTCTGAATGAACTCAATTACAGTGCGAATGCTGAGGCTTATTCTGTTGGCTCCATAGGCACCACCGTTGCTGAATCCCAAAGACATGGCAATTTCATTGACTACCTCTCCTGTCTCAAATGGTCAAGAGTTGTATTTCAAAGAACAATATATGACTGTAATCATACTGTAGTTTCTTCAAAAATGATTCATATTGTTCACTTGAAAAAAATCTTGAAGACTTTAATTATGGGCAGTCTATTACTTTACTCATGGTTGGTCCATTACAAGTTCCCCATGGAAGTGGAGAGGAGTGTGATTACAGAACTCAGTGGAAATACAGACAAGTATAAATAACCCACATAAGTAAATCTGAATAAATAAAAATAAAAAACAATGTGCAATTTTCCCATGGAAAGATCAGCTTTCCTTAGGTGTAGATAAAATTATGATGAGCACATGCCAACCCTTCTTTTGCAGAGGACAAATATAAGAAGGGTAACCTCTCTCAAAATGTGGTCAACATGTTCAGAAGTGTACTCAGGGTAGATAAGACACAATACTTAATGTTTCGTTTTAAAAGACGTTTCTTAAATAAATTAAATAAGAAGCCCTGAAACCTCAACTCTCTTGCCCTTTCAGAATCTGTTGTCAATGGACAACATTTCTTAAAGCAAACTAAATATGGCCTGGGAATGACTCTATACATCTATATTTGAGTCCTTGTGGATGAACTGTAACCTGGCTTAATAGTCAGACAAAATTGAAAACCTAACTTAGGAGTATGCACCTGTAACGATAACCGAGTCTTAGCCAATCCCAGTGGCCATAACCACTCATAGACTGCTAAGTGCTCAAACTGTGTTCAAATAAGGCAAATGCCAACCTGTAACTAATCCACCTGTTTCTGTACTTCACTGTTAATTTCTGTACATCATTTCCCCCCCCCCTCCCTTTTTTTTTTTGGTATATCATCCGCCACGTGGCTGCGCTGGACTCGCTCTGAATCTGCTGTGATTTTGGGGTTGCCCAATTCACAAATTGTTCATTACTCAATTAAACTCCTTTAAACTTAATTTGGCTGAAGTTTTTCTTTTACCACATTTATAAAGATGTGATAATAACATTAAGGGAATCTAAAAAGTAAGAAGGGTCTAATGATTGTGTCTTTGACCTGCTGAAAGCAAGTTTTCTTCTCTTAAACAGAGAACTACGTTAAACTGAAAGCTCCTAATGCCCCCTGGATTTTATTCAGGTAACTGAACCATTACATTACTTAACATTCCAACCAATTTCTTAGGTAGTATATTCACTTGGAGTTAATGATAAGGAAAAAAAAGTGTGAAGAGTTTCCAGAGTTGAATTCAGTTTTAACTTGCTATTCAAATTAATTTGCTTATGAAAAGCACATAAAAATACTCAGAGCAAGACAGAAATCTCAAAAGGTCACGATTTTTAGTATATGTTACCTTACCTTTTTACTGTTATTAATATTCACTATAGAATCTACTTGATGGCCAAAAAAACTATACTCCAGAGACAAGGGGTTCAATAACAAGAACTATAAGAAGTCTTGGAATCAAACTTTTCTCCCTCACTTAGGCTTTCCTTTTATTTTAGTGCCTGGGACAATGCTGACAAGAAAATCTGGGGCCTGGCACAGTGGCTCATACCTGTAATCCCAGCACTTTGGGAGGCCGAGGTAGGTGGATCACCTGAGGTCAGGAGTTCAAGACCAACCTGTCCAATATGGTGAAACCCTCGTCTCTACTAAAAATACAAAAAAAAAAAAAAAAAAAAACCCGGAATGGGGGGGGGCCCCTGTAATCCCAGCTACTAGGGAGGCTGAGGTAGAAGAATCACTTTAACCTGGGAGACAGAGGTCGCAGTGAGCCAAGATCACACCAGTGCACTCGAGCTAGGCAACAGAGGGAGACTCTGTCTTAAATAAATAAATAAATAAATAAATAAATAAATAAATAGAATAAATAAGAAAATATGACAAGGGGTATTTGATTCATATTCTTTAAACAAAGGCAAGGATTCTCAGATATGTACATTTCTTTCACAACACAACAAAAGCAACAGGTCCACGACTTGTGAAAAACTGTTGGTTCTTTTCTGACATAATCCGAAAGAGCTCTATAAATAATATGTTCAGCAAATATGTGAATACTGTTTCTTAACACTGAGTTATGTTTTCACTCATTGTTTATTAAAATTGCCAAGCAAGTAGAGCAGGGTCAAGAAAATTGCAAACCTGGAAGGAACTCCCGGAAGGTTTAGGTGAACATTCAAAAGAACAAAATTGGAGCCAGAAGTTGCAAGACAAACCTTCGCTAAGTTTTTACAAAGGGCAAGTTTCCTTGGGTGCAGGTGAGAGTATGTGAAACTACTGGGCTAGTTTTTGGCTAAGTCTCAGGGTGTGGGTCTGGAAGGTGACACCCCACTTTATTAAAATTACCTTTGACAGCCCTTATACTTCCTCAGCAATTGCTCAGCATTAGGTGAGTCCCCTTGTGACATTAGGGGGGATAAGGATTAAGACGAGGACATGGTATCACTGCAGGGCATGGGCAAGGTCATGTAATGTCCTATGTACTACATTCTGCTTCTGAAAGGGTGAGCCTCTCGACTCCCTTTTTTCCTTCACAGTCTAGTGTTGACAGGAACAGGACAGTTGGGGATATAAGGCCTGGAACAAATTGCATTGACATGAACTCAACGCAAACCACATGTTCACTACTGATTTTGAACTTTGTATTTCTCAAAAGAAACCAAAGACATAATCTACTTTCTTCAACAATTAAATGAGCCTTTTGTCAATATTTAAGAAGGTCCTCCCACCCTTAGGGAAAATGTTACCCCTTCACCACCACCCCCGTTCTATAATGCTGTCTTCGCTGCCTACACTTTTGATTATTTTAAAAACATATTTTTTTCTCTAATATATTTTAGTTTGTTATAAACAAATGGTTTATAAAGATAAAGGTTGGTAACATTTGCTTCTAGAATTTATTTCAAAACCATTTCACTTTAATCAGTACCAGTTTAGTCTATTATTTTCTGAAGTCTCAGAAATTATAAGAGTATCGTCATACCCAACTAAGTTAAATTTAGGTTGGGTCAGGTCTGGAAAAATTTTTTTGATCACCAGAAAGATACTTATTAAAGTGACATTATGCTGTTAGTTTGCCACTTTACATGGAAGTGGCTTTGATTAAAATTATTTCTGGATTTTCTAGTGTGTTTTCTCTCATCCTATTCATATTTTAAATAACATTATATGGAATATTGTCTTTCCTCTCATCCTGGGTTCCTCGATCCTCAATCAATCTCAAAAATAAATAAATAAATAAGTAAATAAATAAATAAATAGAATTTGTATAGGAACCAACTGCATGGGTACTGGGGAAAGGACACACGCTCTGCTATTTTCCCCTGACTTATTTTCAAACATGCCTGCTCTCATCCACCAAGCTATTTTGCCTCCATTCCAAGCCTTTACCATATACATTATTGAAGTTCTGTTTTCTCTTACTATGTGAAACATAGACACATAGGATAATAAATTACCTTCCTCATTGTTTCCTTAAGTAATACCGAAAATTACAAAGGTATTTAAGGCAGGGATTCATCTTTAAAACACGTTAATTTACAAACCTAAGCTAATTTGCCATTGCAGTTCTGCAGAATGGCTATTATCCTCTCTTTACAAAGGGTAAGCTAAAAGGTTAAGTGAGGAGCTTAAGGCTACTGAATAAGTTAATACTCTTTCTCAGAGTAGATCACAGGCATGCCAGGTTCCTGCCTTTAAGCTCCAATTAGAAGATCACATTCATAAAAACGGCCCATTGAAAAGTCTGAATAAGGGCACATTTTATTCAAAGCACTTTCTCTTCTTTAAAAATAACTACATAAAATATGTACTTGAACTACTAAATTTTTCAATATAGTTTTCTGAACACATGTTTATTGTAGAATACTTGAAATATATAAAGAATTTTCTTAAAAACCACACACCATTCAGAGAAAATCATAATTAAAGATTTATATAAATGTATATTTGTTGTACATAATTTTTTTATTTCACAAAGTTGAGGATATGCTTGAGTTGAGGTTTATACACTGCTTTTTTTCACTCAAATATGTGTGTGTGTGAATATATTTCCATGCCAATTTATTTTTTCCTAAATCATAGCAAAGGCAAAGTCTCAGAAACAAACAAAAAATAAGCAGACTAGAACCAAGGATACTCTTTGAGGACAAGGGCAAATGTTTGCATAAAAGGGAGTTTGGAACTAGAAACATGAAGTCTTTGAAAGCTGAACAAAGGAATTTGGATTTGATATTTTCATTCTCAAATCTGAATATCTCTCTACCTTTGAGTACATCATTTCACTCAATGCTAAGAAATTAAAAACATGAAGGACAGCCATCACAGCAAACATTGATTGAGATCTTCCTGTGTGCCAGGCACTCCCCACAAACCACCAGGGGTGGGACCAGGTTCTGTGGGGCCTAAAGCTTATCCAGCTGAGGTGGGGAAGGGAGTACCTTCAGGAAAAGAATACAAAATTACAAATACAATATTAAGTTTGAAAGTGAGAGTTTACCTAGAATGAGAAAAGAAATAATACATTTTAAATTGTAAATAGCTGGAAAAACAGGTATGTGCATTTTACAGTATACAAATTATATCTCAAAACAAATTTTAAAAAGCCAACAAAACTACAAACATCCCAAAATCCAGAAAAAAGATGCAATATTTTGTACACACTTACGTAATAATCTTGTTGCCTTATTTTTTGGCTGTACTCTTTTTGATTGCTGTTTCCAATGACAAAGATTTAGTGATACTATTTTCCACAGAGACAAAAGAAAGATAATTTAGACTTTTCCCTACCATGATTGCTAGAAACTTGTTTTCATTATGTCAAAAAACAAAATTTAAACAAATTTTTAGTTTAATAATCTAATTGACTTTGATTAGTGATTCATGATTCAGGCAGAATCCAATCAATGAAATAGAAAGGCACTCCTCCGAACTGGCAGAAGAGTTGATTTTGTAAAGTAGCTTGAGCAGGAACAAGGAAATAGCATAGTATAAAAAAGTGGATTGGTTAACATTAGGTAACCAATTGGATTACCTAACATTGGATTGGTTACTTCAGGTAACTTTCCTAGTAAGGGTTAAAGCAGAGGGGACTTCCTTATCATGCAAGCTTAAGTAGACAAGGTCCCTTTTCTACTGGATTTTGCGAATCTCCTATGTTTTTTAAAAATTGGCTAGTTTTAAAGTTCGGTTTGATTCTGTGGCACTGAGCACACATGACTCTATTCTGGTTTGGTCTGGTCTGTTGGACCTAGTGCAGGTCTTAGTCCAAAACAATGACAAACTGTAAATTTTATTTAATAGTTACTGACAGTTTAGAAAAGTAATTTTAGCTTTATATATAATTATTGGTATGTCATATAAATATTTGGAATTTTTTGTCAAGTTTGAAGAAAGCCCTACTTAAAAAATATGTATCAACTTCACCTCAGGGCATTTGAAGTTGTGTGTGTGTGTGTACATGCATGCAGGGAGTAATCATATGTATTAAATTCACTGTTAGCCAGTTTGTTATAGATATCCGTGGTTGTAGTGGTGTTTATTAGCTTTTTGTTACCTTTGTCACTGTCGCTATTTAACACCCAATCAACAAGAAATATAAATCCTTTTCCAGAATGTATATGATTTACTTCTCTTCATTAATTTGATCATCAAACAATCCAAGAGCTTGTTTATCCTAATATTCAAACCTTATCTCTTCCTTTTAATTTCTGTTTTTAAAATGATATTATGTATTTTTTATTACAACTTGTTTCTAAACTTCAGAAAAATTTACATTATTCTCCTTACTCATCAATACTTTTGTTACATATTTCATTAATTTGTGGGCAAAGTTTTAATTACTTTTTAATAAATAAATTGAAAGACAACAAAAGAAGTATCCCCTTTATATATTTCCAAATTAGAAGTTCATAAATTTTCACTTGCTTTATTGAAACATTCCAAAATGCGTTTCCAATGTGCAGTTAAAAATGACATCCAAGAGCTTGATCAAATATGACATATGCATGAAATAGAAAAAATTATGGTATACTTACAATTTGATATTATATAATATATATAATTTTATATTCTATATTATGCATTATGGAGTAATGCATAATACCTATAGATTGGCTTCTGGTTGAATTTCAAACCTGGTTCCTCCATCATTATCCACATACTTCACTGCTGGGCACTACAGAACATCCTCACATTATGACATGCAATGTTTTATCATGTTAGAGGTGGAGGTAGCTGTACTCCTGAAATTATTTCTACACTAGGGACAGCTGGTGATGACTAACCCGTATAGGAAGTAGTGTGAGCCAGTAAAAATTTCCCCATAACCACAGGCTAAATGGATTTCTAACTTAGCTTCCTTTACTACATCTCAAAAATGCCATGGATCATTCTAATCTCATCCAACCAGAGGGAACAGTGATGGAGGGCAAGTTGAATTAGAACCATCAATCTTATCCACAGAAACCATGTAGATAAAACATTTTATTTTTTAAAACTTTATTAAAAACCTATAACCATATGAGTAGATTTATACACGCCCCGCCCCACCTCCCAGATTCTTGGAAGAAGCTTGTGTAAGTGAGAGGTTCTGAAGTTCAAACTTCATTAGTTTTATGGTAAATTCACCTCTGATTAGTTTGTTTACCCCTCATGGTAGCCCTATGAGAAAAGCACTTTCGTCATCTCCAGATGACGGAATTCAGAAATGTCAAGTGACTTGACCCAGGTCACACAGCCAGCAAGGGCTGGAACCAAGATTTAACCCCAAGTGGTTGAGTGTGGAACCCAAAACATATTATGAGACACATACCATGGGCCAGAAGGTATGTTGAGCTCCTTACATTCCTGGCTTAATCTCATAAGAATATTACATTATACAGTTAACCCTTGAACAACATGGATTTGAATGTCACTGGTACACTTACAGGCAGATTTTTTTCAATAAAAGTTACATGAAGTGTGCCTGCCTCTCCTGCCTCACCTTCTGTCTCCTCCACCTCTACTGGCTCTGCCATTCCTTTGACAGCAAGACCAACACTTCCTCTTACTCCTCCTCCTCAGCCTACTCAATGGGAAGACAATGAGGATGATGAGCTTTATGATTATCTACTTCCACTTTATGAATAGTAAATATATTTTCTCTTTCTTAAAATTTTCTTAACATTTTCTTTCCCTAACTTACTTTATTGTAAGAATACAGTATATAATACATATACCATGAAAAATATGTATTAATTCAACTGTTTATGTTATTGATAAGGATTCAGATCAACAGTAGACTATTAGTAGTTAAGTTTGGGAGGAGTTATATGTAAATTTTTGACTGCATGGGAGAGTTAATGCCCCTAATCTCCATGTTGTTCAAGTGTCAACTGTGGGTATTATTATCCCCATTCAGTAGATGGGGAAAATCAAGCAACAAAGAGACTATTATCTATTCATGGTCACCTAACTGATGATGAGTGGAGTGAGATTCAAATGCTAGTCTGTTTACAGAGCCTGAACACGCAACCACTTCAGTACACTGCCCCAAACACTGTCCTTACATCACGCTGATTATATGGGCATATCATGAAGTAAAGTGGAGATTTCATTCTTAAACACTTTTTAAATGAGTTTTGTTTTAAAACAAAATAAGAGAAATAATGTTTGCATTTGCAGAGAGTTCCTTGGGCTAGGCTTTCGAACCTCTTATAAGAGATATGCACGTACTTTTCCCAATTTGGTGTACTTTGAGGAAAGTTAACATAGACAATATGAGCATTGTGGATTTTTGCATAGAGAATGGCCTGAAAAAAAAAACCATTATTTTAAGACAGTTATAAGGAAAGTGTGGGCTTGGAGGAAAAAAACTAAATTAGAGTAGAATTGAAGTGGCAGAGGAGAGTCAAAAGACAAGATACATGTTGAAGAGAAAAAAAATGGTGAAAGACAATATAAAAGACAAGAGTTCAAAAATAAAGTGGAACAGAAACTAGAGAATGGGTTAAGAATAAGTTTTTTGAGGGAGAGGAAGATAAATTCAGTTTTGGAAATGAATTAGCATGAAGTCTTTGGACATGCATGAAACTTCTGAGATCATCTAGGATGATCTCTAAATTCAATTTCCTTATTTGATTGTGGAGAGATACTGAGACCTAGACAGTGAAATGAACTTATTCAAAGTTATTAAGTGGTAAGAATTAGAGCCAGATCTTAAGCTATAGTGGTGTTCAGGTAATGTTAAAAACTGTCAGGAGAAATGCCCTGTTGAAACTTAGGAAATGAGAACCTGAAGTACAGGCAAAAGACAAGAAATTTGATGTTCATTTAGGAATTATCTTAACAGATGTTAGTCAAAATTTTGCAATTAGATAAGATAATCAAAGTTGAGAGTTCATAAAAGGATGAACAGATGTACTCAGACACAGCTGGGTACAAAATTAGGATGGGGGATGAAACCAGAGTATTGGGCAAGAAGAGGCAGTGTCAGTAAGGGGATTGAAGACTGAGACTCAACAAAACAAAGAAGAAACTTAAACAATGGAGAGAACTTAAAGTTAAGCCAAGGAAAGAAATTTTAAGATGGTCTAGGAATTCCAAAGAACCAAATGCCTCAAAGTTGAGGACCGAGAAAGGACCATCTGAATTTTTCAAGAAGTGGTGAGAACTGTTATAATTTTGCTAGGTTTTTTAATAGTTGAAAATAAAGGAATTTGAGAACCTATGTGCCAGAAATTATGATAGGGATGTTCATGCAAACATTTATTTATCTATTATTATTATTTTTTTGAGACAAGATCTTCCTGTGTTGCCCAGGTTGGAGCACGTGGCTATATTCACTGGCACTATTGTAGCATACTACAGCCTTGAACTCCTGGCCTCAAGCAATCCTTCTGCCTTAGCCTCCCAAGCAGCTGGGACTACAGGTATGTGCTACCATACCCGTCCATGCAAACTTTTAAATACCTTGTCATTCTTTAAATTTCTCATTTCTTTAACATTTTTGTTTCAATTTCAAGAGATGTGCAGGAACTATTTTCAATAGGTATGCTTAATGTGAGGCTAGCAGTGAGAAGAAAACAATCTTGGGTTCTTTGAGGGCAGGCACTGTTTTGTCTGTGTCCAACACAGAACTTGGTATATACTAGGTTCCTAGTGAATAGAAAATAAATAAAATGTGCCTGGTTAGTAATGGAGTGGTTAGTAACAGAATCTTTGATTTCTTGCCTTGCTGACCCTTGCACTTCATTTAGCACCTTCTTTAGGACAGCCACTGAAGTTGAAATCAGTATTTAAATATTCTGTATACAGAGTACCAGAAAATACTACGAGGTTCTGCGATGAAAATAGTCTATTAAGCTATTTAATGAAATGCATTAAGTCTCTCTTCTCAACTTCTTCTTCCATATGGTAGCTATTTGGTTTGGGTAAACTTAACTTCAAACTCCGAGAGTGAATCCTGATTGGTAAATCAGTGAGGTTAATTCCATCTCCTTTGCCGCAGGGAAGCTAACTCATGCTTAGGCCAGCTGAGTGCAAGACATTTGCCTGGTCATAGGGATTATTTAAGAAATGGTCTTATCAGCAAAAAGTCGGGCATTTTCTGGGAATTCAGGCATCTCTTTAACCTCCTTTTGGGATTGTGATTCATGTTATAAGTCAAAAATCACAACTTGCCTGCTTGATGCTTCCTTTTGCGGTTCCATTTTCCTAAAGCTTAAGCCAGTAAACAGTATCCTGGAAAGAAGGACAGGAGAGAAAGTGATCCTTTTAGACTGGGATGGGAAAGGTTGTCTGTGGAGCACAGGCGAACTGCACTTTGCTCTCTAAAGAGGCTCTGGAAGGAATGACTGCACAGTACACTGAGAGAGGCCAGTCTGAGACACTAGATTTGACTGAAAAAAAGGTCCATGCCAAGGGTGGCACAGCAGGATCAGAGTGATCCATCTTGTTGTACCCTTTTAGACTACAACCCTGTGTGTCTCATCAGTAACTAGTGTAGAAAAATGAACCAGCAGTGACCCATAGAACCTCTCTGATATGTTTGAACTTTTATGAAAGTCTAGGGCCTTTGCATAGTCTTGCTCAGGGGAGCCTAGTGAAAGCTGAAGCTGAGTTATCTCCCAGCTTGACCTTAAAGAAAATAGAGAAATACAATTTTGATTTTGCTTACCTGAATTTGAAAATGAAGAATCATACCACCTTAGTGATCTTCTACATTACGATACAATCCATAACAACTAATATGCAATGACTTAAACATAGAAGGGCCCAACAAACGTGTGATGAATGGATGGATGAAAGGATAGCACTTTAAAAACTAGATTTGAAAGCTAGTGCTGTTGCAGAGGCTATAATAGTCCCTCAGTGAACAACTTTGAGGATAATGAGCAATAATCAGAGATCATCCAGACTCGAAATAGGTCTATAAGAACCAAACATAGGTGGGTTATTTTTCGGTTGTACTAAATATTATTAAAGTATATAAGCTTGGCATTAGCCTACATCTGGGTCACTGAGGCCAAACAAAACTGACCGAAAAGAAAACAAGAAAACTCCAAGTTGCACAGAGCTCTCCATGGTTTGAGTTAGAGCTGTCTGCTTTGTCATCCAAGCACAACAGAAGTGCAGGTGCAGACAAAAGGGGATAGCAGTCAGTAAAAGAGCCCATGTGACCTTGAAAATGACAGAATTTATTCACTGCGTAGAACAGTTAAGCAAGTGATTGAGTGGCTCTAGTGTGTTTTAGAAGTCTTGGCTTATTTTCCCCAGTGTTAGGATTGTCCTCTTGGAAAACCCTATAAATTACGTTTTGATCTAGAGACTATGGTCTATCAGTAAACTCCCCAAATTTGGCAGTAAAACAATACAGCAAATTCATTATGAACTCCTGAAAGAGTTTTAACAGTCTTAAGTGTTTTTGTAATGCTGTTGAACAGGACACAAAGTTTATATTCTGTGTTCAGTTTTTCTGTAAGCACAGAAATGTGTCTATTGTAGAACTGAAGTTTCCTAATTGATCCATGCTAATTGACTCATATTCAATGTGAAGTGTTATATTTGGGTCACCTAAGCATTTATTAAATTTTATTTGAAAGATGACAAAAGCTACATAGGATGGTTATAATTAGTAAGAGACCATGTTCAATTTAACTGCCAGGGAAGTAATATTGATGCAAAGATGGACACGTTCTGAGTGTTTTTATAATTATCAGTACATTGTATAAATAGGTCAAGCATGTATTTTATGTAAAAAAAAAATTACTTCATACTTTGGCAGTTTTCTTGTTCATATGATAAAAAGTGTCATACAAAATTGACCCCAAGACATATTTCTTTTGATGACAGATGAAGTACAGAGTCACTGCATACTGACAGAAAGAAATATTTTGAAAATATATGCCTCCACAACAACTTTGGGGAGGCTGATAAATCTAAAAAGTACTGGCATTGAAAAGCAAGCTTATAGGCTGCATAGTGTTAAGGACTACTTTTCATTGCTCTGGGTCCATGGTGGAATATCTCAAGAAATTGTATGTGTCTTCCAGTGGAATGGTGTGTTTTTAAATCAAATAGGCACATGTCTATTCACCTATGTGCCTCTAAACCATCTTTGTGCTGTTCTTCTCCATTGCTTATAAAGTTCAAAAGATAAAGGTGACAGAACCAAAGTACAAGAACAGGAAAAATTGAATTATGACAGCAGAAGTAGTTCTAATGTATCATTTGGCAGGGGTGTCCAATGTGCTTTGAGTGTGGACTTCAAAATTGTCAGTTAATGGAAGAAATGACAAGCAGAAAGGAGAGATAAATAGATATATTTTCCTCCTCTAACCTTGCTTACAAAATTGATCAGGGTCAAGAGGGACTTAATTTCCTTGATGTCCCTTTTCCCCCCTCTTTTTCCATGGTAATGGAGGAAAGCTTGAACTCGCCCAGAATGCTGTGAATGTCTCAGAACAGGGTAAAGTCATCTTGGCAAAAGAGCAACAGTTCTCACTTTTTAATGTTCTTTCTCTTGTTATGACCTGAGAGTTCCTGAAACTCATAAGTCACGCCAGGCCATTATGCTTTCTAGCTTCCTTTACTAGAGTCATCCTTTTAAAAAGCACCTTGTGGGTTGAGACATCACCCAAATTATTATCCAAGTTATCCCTGAAAGGAGTATGTTCATATATGACAATAATGTGACGCAGCAGAAGATCTTCCTATAGTCACTAACAGTGTCCTAGGAGCAAGAAGATGAAAGACTTCAAGTCATATCTAAGAGCCTCGTTTTGTTATGTGCCTGGGTTTGTCTCAGGTCCTATAGTTCAATAGTAAGTGCTCTTATTCCACTGAATTCTCCTTAACTGTCTCCATTTTTCATCCTGCATTCCTTTACCTATGACGGGCTTCAGGACACACTACCCCACAATATGGCACATGGGTATTTGAGGAAACAGCAGAAATCGGCCACAGACACTGGAAAGAATTCTCTTCACCCTTTCTCCCCTGAAGCGAGGCTTAAAAACTAGGTGACCTTCCCCCCAGAATGGGTCATAAGATGCCATTCCAGAGATGTCTTCCCGGTACCAAGAGGAAAGGAATGTTTTTACCTCTGAAGACACAGAGACACAGAGACGAATCTGAACAAACTGGCCTTGCTCAGTTCCCCTAGCTTATCAAATGCCAGATAAAGAATACTGATTACCCTAAAAGGAATTTAAATTTTTTGTTAAGTAATTTAAAATATTACTTTAAAATAAAGATATATGTACTATGGTATAGAGAGTGCAACTAACCTATATGCTATGATCAAACAAGAGCTTTCAGATTTTTTGTTATTATAATGAATCCCACTTTGGGTATATCTATAGATTCTCCCCAGAGTGGACTTATTTGATAAGATATGGTTATGGAAGCAGTACCTCTTTATGGGCAGAATGCAGAGACAGGTGAGGCTATGGGTAAATGAGGTAATGTTAAGTGCTTCACACTGTGCCTGGTACATGCCAAAAACTTGGTTAAGCCTAATCACTGCTGCTACTACTACTGTTACCATCATCATCATCACTATACTTACTATTATTAAAGAATAAGAAATTATTTTCTGGGTAGGTTTCAGCACCTTAAGTTTGGTTATTCTCTCACTCTCCATTGAGGGAAAAATTTCCATTGTCTTTTAGATCACCCATCTACTTGTTGTAATAGTTTATGTCTGTTGCAGATGAAGACAATGGGAGTAAATAGAATGTAGGTGATGTCGTTTCACCCTAAACTTGGAAAGGTACAAGTAGATATTGTCTTAAATTTTCAGGAAAGAAAGAGAATTTCCCTTAATAAACACATCCAGAAAAATTAAAATCAAGTAAACATGTGGTTGTTGCCTGAAAATGTATCCACCTTACCATTAAAAAATATAGGTATGTGCACAAGATTCTTTATAGTTACAGATATCGCTGACAAAAGTGAAGTTGCTTCTGATATAAATATAAGATATAAAATTGAATTCCAGAACTGTCTCCACTTTAAAAAAATCCATGACATTAAATAAAAGTGTTTTGAATAACTCATTTATTTAATCAACACTTTTTATGTTTTAATGAAGTTAAATCTATCTTAGATAACGGCAAATGCTTTTTATTGAAAACTCTACCTTTTACTTTTGAGACAGGTATAAAGCAACATGAATGCTTCCTCACCAGTAGAGAATTGCTCCAAGTTCCTTGGTCTTTTACACTCTTGTGAGGAAGTACCATTTTGTTTTTATAAATGGCCAGTGGAAAAGGACTTTCAACTATCATCCAATAAATTAACTTGTGAGGATGACTTAAGTATCTGCCACAAGCCAAATAAAGAATTTGAGAATTTAGATTATTTGCTAGAGTTGTATGAATTTAGCAAGAAATAGTTAATTTTCTTCGGCCTTTTGCATTTGTTTTACCAAGAAAAGAAAGAGAGTTGGGCCTTTGAGCTTACTTAGCAGTAAATGACAGACAAATCCTAGCACTGGGAGTAATTCCATTTCCATTTCCCAAGTCTACATTTCTGTAGACTTGATACTCTGTAGTATCCATTTCCCAAGATACTACAGAGTGATATGGCCTCCTTCCCACCTTATTGTATGAAAGTGCCTTTGGGAGTTACCTTATCCAAGTTCACAATAGAACACCCCATTAGTCATGAACAACACCTATTAAAAAGCCAAAGAGTCTTAGAATTCCCCTGTAAAATTATTCATCTCAGAATTTTATTTTGACATTCAAAATACATTTTCAGGAATCCAAATTCCTGGCCAATACTAAATCCCCATGATTTGACTCCTTCAACTCCCCAGGAAAATACATTCCTAGCTTCTCCTAATTGCTTAGTGGAACATCACAGCCATGATGCTTACTTCTCATGGCTCAGACTTCCCACTGGCAGGTTGGATGGATAAGGATACAAGTTCCTGCCCACAAAGGTATGCTTTGAGAAAATGTAAAAGTTCAAAACAAATATGGAATACTAAAGCAGTTCATTATATATGCTTTATAATCAGTCACGTAAGAGAAAATCTGTCCATAAGTCTGACTATTAGATGAGAAGAGCATTAAGTTTATATACACAGTACAGTTGGTGCTAGAAACTGCAATTCTGTTAAGCTGCTCTTCAAAAAACTGTGGTCAGCATTTCAGTTCACAGCAGGACACATTCAAATGATGAAGCTGCCAACCAGGCAAGCCAAGGTCCTATGAAACAACTAAGGAAAATGTCCCTAAATCTTACTTTTGGCTGCAGTAGGCCATCATTAATTTTGCTCTCCATTTTAAGAATAAGCATATTTTTTCCCACCACAAATTTGAATTTATATACTTAAATTTTGAATTTAAAATAAATTTTAGTGACTATCCCAGAAATGGAAAACATACACTTAAAATCCAAAAGAAGTGTTCTAACCATTATTATATGTAAAACGTTCTTTCCACCTGATACTGTTCTTATGCTCAAGACTTCTTCTGTTTATCCCTCACTTGGATCCGAATATGAGAGACATCAGAACAGAAATAAAATGATCGTAAATCTAGATTATGCTGAAATGAGCAATCCCCTTTATTATACTTATGGGACAGCATAATGTACCTAACAGAAAAATTACATGAAAGTTGAAATAGGCAAAAGAGATTATTGGGTGTTCTTTCAGTGCAGCAGTGGGCTTGATGTTTGCTTGTCTGGAGTACATTACAACTCGCTAGGAGTGAAGGTTAATTTACAGATTTTTGTATATTAGAGATGTGGATTGTTTTTGTCTAGTAGAGTGGATAACCCCAAAGCTAATCACCCAGTAAGACATTAACCAGTTTAATATCTAATCTAACAATTTTATCCTAACATTAAAAAAATTACAAGTAGATGAATACATAGACAGAGAGAGAGATGACAGAGAGAGAGATGATAGATATATAAATAGATTATATACAGATACATATCCTAAGTATTCTTTGAATCAATAACATTTTACTGATTCTTCATTTATTAATGAGTTAAATAGTATGTTTATGTATGATCATTATATATTTGCCCAGTAGTCACGATTTTAAACTTTGACAATTATAATTGATATATCATAAGTTAATAAATAATATATCATATTATTTTATAAGTTTAAAATAATAATAAACACAAATAGTAAAGCTATCAATGCATAAGTTTAACATTAAAACATTATAGAATAATAGGGACCTCAAGAAGCTCCTATTCCATTTTTTCTAATTTTCGTATCCTAAACACTATCTCCTTAACATTTCTTAAACTAGATTTCACTGAAGTCACTGAAACCCAGACTACCATCATCTCTTTTCAATACCATCATATCCTCCTAACGGGTCTCCTCACTTCCATTTATGTCTCTGTCTTGTCTGTTTTGTACATAGAAGCCAGAATGCTCTTTCAAAAGACATTTACCTTATTATGGCATTCCCAGTTTAAAACACTTCAGTGGTTATCTATGGCCCAAAATAGTTTAACTCCCACTTTCAAGGTCCTGCATGATTCAGGTTACATTTCACAGACCATTTCTCTAGTTGTTGCCTCTCCATTCTCTAGGTGAGGGGGTCAGCAAACTTTCTAATGGGATGGATAATAAATATCTTGGGTTCTTTAAGCCATTCAATCTCTTTTGCGATTACTTACTCTGCCATTGTACCACAAAAGACAATCTTTAGCTAACCTTTGCTCTAGGACACATGGGCCTTCTTTCACCACCTTCAGTATGTTCAACTTTTTTCCTGCCCCAGGATCTTTGCTCACACTGCTCCTCGCCTCCACCTGGAGTGCTTTCCTTTCTCCCAACTTGCTTTGCGATATAAGCAGCTTACTCATACTCTTAAGACATGAGCCTGCTTCACACATGTATATAATTTACTCCCCCTACAGGTATTTGAGTGTGTAGCCTTTGTGAGAAGCTTACTTCTGGAAGGTTCTAGGTGAAGTCCTGTCCTTCTTCCTCCTCAGAGACAACAGTACTTCCCCAAAGTCCTGAAGCAGATCTAATGTGAAGAATGTTCTGCTGCCAGGCTGAGCAGAACAGAGCTTTGCAATGACTGAGTATCTCAGAATTTCCAAAGGAGAGATAGCGTTGGGCTTTGGGCTAGGAAACCGGAGCTAATTTGCTTAGCTTCTGAAAACCTTTCACAGCAAGGCTGATCAAACTAGTGCAACCAAAGATTTTTGTTTGTTTGTTTTCTCTTTTAAAAAATTGTCCTTAAATTAAGTAATGGCATTTGCAGTGACCTGGAGTTGGAGACTATTATTCTAAGTGAAGTAACTCAGGAATGGAAAACCAAGTATCATATGTTCTTATCGATATGTGGGAGCTAAGCCAAGAGGATGCAAAGGCATAAGAATGATACAATGGACTTTGGAGACCTGGGGGGCAGGGCGGGAGGGGGAGGGGGATAAAATGTTACAAATAGGGTGCAATGTATACTTCTTGGATGATGAGTGTACCAAAATCTCACAAATCACCACAACTCATGTAACCAAATACCACCAGTACCCTGATAACTTATGGGGGGAAAAAACTGTCCTTAGTGTTAAAAATAAATGCACCACATCTCCTTTTCTACAGATACAGCTGGTAGAAGATCCTTTTTTTGTGGAAATCCTTTTGAGAAAATCAAAGTTAAAACAAACAAAACTCTTTCCAGAATTGCTTTTTTTTTTTCGGCGACAGAGTCTCGCTCAGTCGCCCAGGCTGGAGTGCAGTGGCATGATCTCGGCTCACCGCAACCTCCGCCTCCCAGGTTCAAGCGATTCTCCTGCCTCAGCCTCCCAAGTAGCTGGGATTACAGGCATGTGCCACCGTGCCCGGCTAATTTTTTTTGTATTTTTAGTAGAGACGGGGTTTCACCATGTTGGCCAGGCTGGTCTCGAACTCTTGACCTCGTGATCCACCCTCCTTGGCCTCCCAAAGTGTTAGGATTACAGGCGTGAGCCACAGTGCCCGGCCCCAGAATCGAATTCTTAAATCATTTCAAAATTGATCTATTTTGATGTGAATTTTCTAGTTCTCTGCTCTTCTTTCACATAAGTGCTATCCAAAAGGCAACCATAAAAGTAAATGCTAGTTTTACTTTTTGATGCTAGTTTGATGCTAAAATCTTGTCCCTCTAGAGAAATTACAGCTTCTGGCATCCATACTTAAAGCACATGCTAGTTTTTACATGTGCATTGTTAGCATCCAGATTCTAGCCGTTTCTTAGAAATACACAAGAATGAAATGCTGTTGTGACTTTTATGCAGAACCTAAAACTGTCCTAAAAAGTACTGCAGCAAAGACTCTAGCCTATTTCTTAGAGTAGTAACAATGGACTTGCCCTGGAAGGTCAAATTTCTTTCTATGGTAGTCCATGAGAGGTTGAAGATATACCTCAGAGGGCTGGGTGTTGAAGGTTTGATAAATTGGAGCAAAAGCCTAGGGTCATGTATTCTTCACTAGAAAAGGAAAGTGATGCTGCTATAGAAACCAGGAGGACATTAAGGAGGAGGAAAGTAAGTGAGGAGAGCAGTTGGTGTTAACAAAAGACTTCAGGGACTGATGTCCATGTGATTGGCATGTTAAAGCCCCTCAAATAACAAAGCTTTCTCCATTTCTCCCACCATTCTTAGATGGAGTGCTGTGCTTCTGAGACACCTCTTTTGGAGGTCTATTTTTTTTCTAAGTTTGATATCATTGCTTATTATTTTTAATCAAATTTAACTTATAAATATTTCAGAGGTAAAGGAGTAAAGATAAATTATAAATTTTCCTAGTTGCCTTTTGAAGTAGGTCTCCCAGTTCAATGCTGTCCATGATCCACTCACTCCTACTTATAATTCATTAGGAAATGGACCCATCAATGTCTTTAACCTGAGTTCTCCCAGATTAGACAACTGTTCCATTTTTAGCCTATTGTTTCTATTCCTATTCCAAACCTGTGACACTACCAATCTTTTGCTACCTTTATGTGTGAGGTGAGATTTGACTGACAGGCTTTGGGATTAATAGGTGTATTGAATCCCCCAATAGCAAATTTCTAGTTCTGTTACAGTGCGCAGCAGAATACAACATGTGGCAGGTCCTCAGGGTGTCATTCTTAATTTAATCTCATTGTTTTATCTTGAAATATTAGTGTTTTGCATATTCATTACTTCAATAATCCTTCCTACATTCTGAGCTCTGGGGTTTCATTTATAGGATGACCACGAGTTCCTTTCCCTCCTCTGTTTTGTGAGTTGGGACCTAGAGTAAATTCAGAAAATATGTGTAAGTTGGTGTTTTCTGGATGACACTAGTGGGTTTCTTTCCATTCTTTTAGCCACTTCTACTTATTTTGTAAACAGGTATTCACAAGTTTCACAGTCAGAATGCTATAAAAATATTTATATAGAAAAATCTCTCTCATCCTCTTAGTTCACATTGTTCCTGGGTGCTAATCACTTCTCATTAGTTTATCATATATACTTGTAATATTTATCCACATATATATTCTTATGTGCCCCATTCCTATATAAAGAATAGTACACTGATAACTGTTCTCTACCTTGTTCTTTTCACTTAACAATATATCTTAGAAATCTTTCCATATCAGTAAAAAGAAAGGATCTACTTTCTTTTCTCTTTTTCCCTCTCTTCCTCTCCCTCACTCCTACCTTATTTCCTTGTTTCTCTCTTTCTTTTCTTTTGGTGTGACTACATAGTTTTCATTTTGTGGCTGAACCCTGGTTTATTTGACCAATATCCTATTGGCGTACTCCAGGGAAGTTTCTAAACTTTTGCTTTTACACATTACTATGAATGATCTTATACACCATGCCATTTTCTGTGAGTGTAGGTAAATTTGTATTATACATTTCCAGAAGTAGCATGACTAGTTTAAAGGATATAATTTTGATAAATTCTGATAAATCCTCTCCATAGAAGTAGCAACATTTTACGCTCTCACCAGCAATTTAAGAGTGTATTTGTTTTCCAGTAGCATCACCAAAAGAGATTGTTATCAGACTGTCCAGTTTGGGCCAATCAGGTTGCATGATATCCTGGCATCATTAAAATTTTTTTTCTTTTATTATGAATGAAGTTGAACATATTTGCATATGTGTATTCATTCATTTATTTTTAATAAGTGAATGGAACATATTTTTTGTTTTGTAAACTGTCTATTCATGTCCCTTGCCCATTTTAAAAAACTGGCTTGTTTATCCTAGTTTTTAGGAGCTCTTTTTATAATAAGGCTTTTGGGTTTTGAATCACTGTAAGCTTTGGCAAGATTAGGAATTCACCTAGTAATATATAGGAAATTCTAAAGTTTCACATTTTATAGTTAAAATCTGTTTGGAATTATTAATTCCATAGACTCCTATGAGGAAAGGATTCGTTTTTTTTTTTTTTTTTTTCTTGCCAGATGGCTACACAATTGTTCCAATACCATGTCTATCTTGACATATCCTAAACACCTGTATACGTTTGAGTCTATTTATGGACTTTTCTATTTTGCATTATTAATCTATCCATATGTTCCTGCCCTAGTACCATGTTGTTTTACTTTGGAAATATTATGCTTTATTTTAATAACTGATGGGGCTACCCAATTCTCATTGCACTTTTTTTTCAGTTTTCCTACTTCATTGGTTTTTATATAATGTCAAGATAATAATTAAGTTATCCAATTCTAAAAACAGAGACATTTATAATTTCCTTGGGAATTTATAAATTAATTAGGAAAATTACATGTTAAAATTTCCTACCAAAGAGTATGATATGTTTTTCCATTTATTCACATCTACTTGGTATCCTTCAAGAGTCTCATAAAGTTTTCTCATATGAGCTTTTAACACATTTTTGCTCAATTTATTTCTAGGTAGTACATTGTTGAAGCTATTACAAATATTAGCTGTGTATTTAGAGATATAATTTTTATATCCTACTGTGGCAGCTGGGGAAGAATCTTTTCCTTCTACCCTCCTAGGTTCTCTGGCTAAAGCCCTGTAAAAGAGATGAACGAAATACAGATTAATAAGAGAAAAACATACGTTTATGTAACATAAGTCTTACATGACACTGGAGCCTTCATAAGGAAATGAAGACCCCAAGAAGCAGTTAAGCCTGAGAGTTTTTATGTTAGCTTTGACCAAGAGTGGACAGCTGTCAAAAAATGTGATGGGGCAAAGGGTCTGAGTGAAGGATAGGACACTAGGGAAAACAGCAAGGTCTATTCACTCAGACTCCTCTCAGGGCCCCTCCGTCGTTGCAGATGAGGATGCTCCTTTCCTCTGGGTAGAGGAACGGCACCTCTCACATGAGGGTCTTATGACCTGCTTCAGGGGAAGGTCAGTGAGTCCTTCCTGCACCTGGCATTTCTCAAGTTCCTTCAGCTTAAAAGAATCAATATGCCAAAGCACCATATTTGGGGGTAGTGTGTTCTATACCTTGTCACCCTTATCTTATGAAATTCTCTTATTCTTTGTAGTAGTTGTCCAGTTGAAAGTGCTTAGGCTTTGCACTTTTATAATCGTATAATCTGTAAGTAGGAATAGATTAGCTCCTGCTTTCCAATTTTAAATATCTAATTTATTTATTTAGTTGCATTGGCTAATGTCATCAGTAAAATATTAAATGGTGGCAATGTTATTAGGCGTCCTTTTCACTGACTCTAGAAAAAAATGCATTTAGTCTTATATAAACACATCTTATTATTATATATGTAGCTCCTAGTAAGGAAGTGCCCATCAATTCCTGTTAATTTTTTCTTACCAATTCATGTGTAATTAAATGTTTGTTTATTTTTAAATCAAGAGTGAATGTTGAATAATTGCTTTATCAAGATATATGGAGATAATTTTTTCCCTCAAATTTATTTATGTAATACATTTTATTAATATATTTTCTAATATTGAGCATCCTCATA